>NC_135516.1:1470444-1567944 GCF_051989575.1 Stigmatopora nigra
GCGATTGCGTTTCTGTCCTTAGGTGCATGCAGAATGAATTCCTCAATAAGGTCCAACGTTTTCATGTCAACTTGAAGAGGATGCCTCCCCGACTGCACCAGATTACTTATGTATATGTCTAGATGGTAAAGCAGCTCCTTGGCAGCACTCAGAACATCACGAGGCAACAAGGACTGTCGTATGTCACACATTGCTACCTAGCGGGCTTTAAGAAAGTATATTTCAAACATTACCACAACCACACTGAAGGATAATCAACTTGTATGTATTATATTATGACAAATCAATGTTAAATGTTTTTATGTCAGCATGTACTTATCCTGGTATAAATGTCCGTGTGTCGAAAATCCAGATATGAGCGATTTTTTTAATGTTTGTTATGGAATTAATAACAATAAAATCTTAGATTCGTCAAACTTGGACAGCGTTTTCCTCGGACATATAAATATATATGTATAGGTACGTGTGTATATGTGTGTGTGTGTGTGTGTGTGTGTGTGTGTGTGTGTGTGTGTGTGTGTGTGTGTGTGTGTGTGTGTGTGTGTGTGTGTGTGTGTGTGTGTGTGTGTGTGTGTGTGTGTGTGTGTGTGTGTGTGTGTGTGTGTGTGTGTGTGTGTGTGTGTGTGTGTGTGTAATTGAGATGCACTCTTACCCGGGGAGTAATCTGCAAAGTAAAATAATAGAATGGATACGATACTAGTGAGTGTCCGCTTAAACAACCCCACAGTAACTTCCTTGTTGTACGGAAAGTCCAATGGGACACAACACTGGTTTGCCTAATCATTTCTACCCATCAATTTTATTGCCTTATATGAGTACCAAAATCCATATGCATTCGATGGATAACAATCCCCCATTGAACCAATATTTCCTAAATACCATAGAATAGAAAAATTGCACACATCCACTCTGTCTATTTCTCTCTCACTCTGTCTATTTCTCTCTCTCTCCCTCTCTCCCTCTCTCCCTATATATATATATATATATATATATATATATATATATATATATATATATATATATATATATATATATATATATATATATATATATATATATATATATATATATATATATATATATATATATATATATATATATATATATATATATATATATATATATATATATATATATATATATATATATATATATATATATATATATATATATATATATATATATATATATATATATATATATATATATATATATATATATATATATATATATATATATATATATATATATATATATATATATATATATATATATATATATATATATATATATATATATATATATATGTATATGGATGAATATGATTATCCGCAATGCACTTGAAAAATTGAAATCCATTTAGGTATTTGTTTGTTGATTATTTATTTGATTTATGTATTGAGTATCTTCTCGGACATTTTATCTATATTTAATACGTTGCTAGCGTTCTCTAATCCGCTTTTATCGCAAGTGGAGCGCGCCTAATGTCAAGGAGGATAACATGCACGTTTTCGTGCACGTTCCCGACACTACTTCACTTCACATTCGCACTTATTGGTGGTCCTTCGACTCAGAGCTCCGGCAAGCAGCACGCGCGATGACCGTCAACACCTCGGCTAGAGGGGGCTGGTACCCGGAGCAAATGGCTTGCTTTTGTAAGGTACGAATTAATCCTTTCACAAGGGTACAGTTGGAAGAGTTTTTTAAGCTGCGACCGGGTTTTAATTTGTCCCTACATGCAATTTAAAAAGATACTACATTACTAATAAATACTACATGAAACGTGAAGTTTAAATGCAAACTTGTTATATGTGGGACTTTAGATGACTGCCAGAGAAATGTTATGACAATTGAAATCGAAATATTTAATGTATGATTTACAACATAATACTTTTAGAATAGAGTATGCCGCCCGGGCCTTCAAGGCCTTCTATGCTGGCCTTAGAAATATCTGAATCATATATAATATTTTGTCCATCAATAATGTGTTTTCATATTGAAGCATTTAAGCAATCACATTTTAGCCATTATTTTTTAGCCAGGGTCAGAAATCTGCCTCAAGCCCTTCACAATCAGTTCTGCGGGCTCTGCTGCATTAAACAAGTGTCAATAAGACCGTTGCATTAACCAATCAGATTTCACCAACTATGATTGGATTTTATTTTTATTTTTTAAAGGCAATGCAAGCAAGACTGAGTTTGGTTGTACTTTATTTAGCCATTTACAATGTACTAAAGTCATCATCACCCACAAAACCATCAAAGTTCTCACTTTCTGTGTCCGAATTGAACGATGCTCGAACACCACCCTCGGGATATCAATAGCCCCTTCATATCAAAATATTAAAATTAATATTTAAAATGTGCACCAATAAAAACAAGTCACAAAAGGATACAGCATTCCACAATTTTTATGTTTGGTATGTTGTCTTAAATGCATGTTTATATAATGTATGTGTGTCCAAATTTCCAGATGGAGAAAATGATTCTGGCCATGCAAGACCCTGACATGGGTATGAAGATGAGAAACCAGAGGCTCCTTATAACAGTAATTCCCCACGCCATGACAGGTGGGTGTCTTTTGGGGTCCAAGTAGGAGTTTATTCGGGTTTGCCTGTGTGTTTGAGGGTTGGTGGTGCGGTGCATATAATTGCCGACTGAAGTAGGTCTTTCCCCTGTGCATGCATCATAAATTTTGGATAATATTGTGTGCATTCGTTTTATACGTACAATGAGTGAGTTTGTCCTCTTATGGCCCTTTCTCTGCTGTGCCTTTGCAGGTCGTGACATAATTGAGTGGCTCATGCACAAATACAACATGTGTGACAAAGGTAAGGAGCTCATAAGATTATAAATACAATAATCACTCTCAGTCTGCGTTCGAATGTCACTACTTTTCAATTTCCCTCTGTGTGTTATTATGTTATGAGTTATTTTTTTATGATCTGCGTGACAACTGGGTTTTTTCTGCAAGGATCAACTAATGCCCAGCAGAGTAAAAGTCCACCAATATTTACAGTTTTGTTATCAAAATCACTACAACTATTGCAAAATTCAAATGATATACAGTGGTACATCGACATACGACAAATTTGTGATACAAGTAAAATTTCTTGCAAATATTTATCTTGAGATACGAGACAAATTTTGATCTACGAGCACACGCGAGAGGTTACACATAAGAACATCATGGGCACTGTCTCTCTCCCCGCAACTTTCCCGTGTAATGTTTCTCTGGTCGCAACTCCCTCTTGTAATGTCTCTGCGAGCACTGGGCGGAGTGTCGCATTTTTTTAATTAATTTTTTTCTCCCTTAGTCATTGCGAATGGCAAAGCAATCATTAATACGAGAGTTATATACTCGTTGGCAAGTGGAAGTGCGTTATACTATTGTGAGGACATTTCTGTGCATAATTTTCAGAATATTTTGAAGGGAATACAAAAGCAAACTACCATCGATAGGTTCCATCTGGAACTCAGGGTGAAGCCAACCCGGCCGGCAAAAGAAAGTTCTAAAAATGTAAAACAAAATTCGAATTAAATTTAGTGTAGGGTTAGATTAAAGTTATTTTTGAGTGTGTGATCTAATCCAAGTTCATTTGTTTATGTTATGTTACGAGCGTTGCAAAAAGTCCTACCGCCCTTGCCCCCTTCTCTGTCCCTCTCTCTCTAGCCTCAACAAAATCCGTCTAATTTTATTTCTATTAAACACATTTTAGTATACTATTAAAACATTAGTTATTTGATACTTTGTTAATAGATGGCGAATTGGAACAAATAAAACATTTTTTTCCAATGCAATATTCTGTTTTTGGTGTTTTTTCAGAGGGTTGAATGAATTAATTTTCTTTTTAGTTCATTTAAATGGGAAACGTTCATTTGAGTTATGAGAAAATCGACATATGAGCTCAGTCCCGGTGAAGTTGCCTTGTCGGGCAATTTCCTGCTCAGAGAGAGTCAAAATAAATGGTTGAAACCATTGGGTAAACCAACGCATAAGTTCTTCTCCTAGTCTGGATGTCCCGCAGGAAGCTGTCTTCCCACATGCCCCATAGTTTGAGGTCTATTTTTTCTTGAGTGGGGCTGCATCAATGGGGTCAATGGATATATAAGGCAAGGCTTAAACCCCAAACCCTCCAACCTCATTGTACATCCTTTACCGTCATCCATGGATATTCATACCTGGTCTCTGGATCATTTACTAGCATTCACCTTTCAAGTCATCTATTTTCAACTGTTGATATGCACAGATTGACTCAAATTTAGTAGCAACAGTAAAATCTCAAGCAGTAATTTCCCTTAGTCCAAAATCTTCCTTCCGTGATGTGTACCACCTTCTTGACTAAGCCCTATTTGAGTTATATCCTGTAACATTAGAAGTCTTGAGGACAATGGGTCTGTCATTCTCTTGAGCACCTAGTTTGTGAACCGGTCTCTTAATCTGAATTATTTGACCTTGACTTGAACCTAGGACCCCAGAGCTGTGAGCCTGACATATTATTATATTATTAAGGTGAATATTTGGACCTTTGAAAGCCTCTCTACAATTCTTTAATGCATCCATTACAATACTCCTCTACTCCTGTACTAACAAATACATTTGTGAAGAAATCATATTTAAAATTAAATAAAATAAACATTGTACTGTAATTTCTTGTGATGAAATTCATATCCAAGGCTATGTTCTTATTTTTGGCAGTAGGCTATCTATGTGGCCAAAGCGACTTCCATACAAAAGATGGTTCTATGATGAGACATAACAATCCTCTTTGCTATATAACTATATGTCATAAAATACATTCGTAATGTTGACCTCATCCTTCTTGAGATAGGGTATGACAGATTCATTCACCCCAAAATGACAAGCAGTGGCAGCGTAAGTTTAACCTTACTTGCATTTGTTCCTTCTCACTAGTAGGACCAAAAACTACCAAAGGTAGACACTCCGCAGAGCCCGTTGAAATACTCTAGAATGGTACATTTTACCACTCCCCCATTTCATGTGGTAAGGTAAAACTGTTAAATTGGTTAATTTCTATTGGAGAGAAAGCTTGCTTTCTGGATCCCATAAACCCCCAAATCTATATCCAACAAATGTGTCTGCTGCTGAATTCTGACCTTCATTAGTTGATAAAATATCCTCATACTATTTGTGGATCTTTGAGTTGTCATCCCCTTGTTGTGGTTATTGCATTTAACGGATACAGGAACCTGTTAATTGTTGTATGTGTTGCCAGGATATCATGTACATCCTCTCCAGCTGGATGGCAGCGGCCATATTTCAGTTTTGTTGGCGAGCTATTTCCAGTAAACAGGATTGAACACCTCAGAAGAAACTCACTCTGTGCTTGATTAAAATCCCCTACAGAGATAGGCGCCCACGGGAGATTTTATTGCACCTGAACTAAATTAGTGGCCAGGAATGAAAAAAAAGGTGTGTTAGCTGGTGTAGCGAAGAAAGAGACACCCGGTAATTAAATCCACATATTCCACCCAATATTTTCAATTGTAGTGGCTGTGAATAAAAAATACAGTCTGGATCAAAATCTTAAAACCAGTTGAAAAACATTTAAAATTTCCCATTAGCTAATTTAGATCTAAATGTGGTTTTAAGTTGAACTGTAACATGTAAAAGCAAGAAAAGATACAGTTTGGAAAAATTATATTATTGAAAACATAAGAAATTGTTACATATTCAAATTTATACTTTCACTAGTTTAGAACCCTTTTGGCATTACTCAAACTATATCTTGTTTGTATTGTCACTCAAATCATTAATGTGTTCATACTTATATTTTAATGCCTAATCTTTGTAATTGATTCTCAACACAGGGCTCCTTTGTCCTGCAATTCAACCTTGTATCTAGGGCCTCATAAATCTTGAATTACGGATGTATGTGAAATTCTTCTCTGAGCTTTCTCCCTGTCCTCATGAGCAGAATTCCACAATTTTTCTCAAGCCTGTGAGTGATAAGACTGGCTGGAAGTTTTTGAAGTTCCTTTTGAAATAAAACATGCCTTTAATATTCAAATTAAAGCCAATTTTTGCCTGCTGGAAATGAGATATATAAACGGGAAGCCAAGCAGGTGAGGGCATACTTGTTTGTCACCACAAATTGTGGTTCACTCTGGTAGACTAGAGGGTAGTAGCCCTCTATAAATTGTGGTTCACTCTGGTAGACCATAGGGTAGTAGCCCTCTATAAATTGTGGTTCACTCTGATAGACTAGAGGGTAGTAGTCCTCTGTCTTTGGGTGGGGGGATGGGACCTGACTGATGGTGAGTTGGCCCTGACGGGATAAGATGCCGTTCCAACTCGGCTGACCCAGACATTGTCTGATTATAACGGCTAACAGAGTCACCATCAAGGAGTTTTAATTTCCACGCCCGACAGAGCATCTCTCATGTCCAGGGAGAAGCGATGGAAATTGAGTCCGAGTGGACCATGTTTAGCGCTTCTATTGCCAATGCAACTGAGCGTAGCTTAGACCGCATGGTGGTCAGTACCTGTCGTGGCGACAATAATCTCCAATACTCGTTTTTTATCATCAAAGTGAGATGCCCGCTGGGTGGCTGCTTTCGACAAACTAGTGTTTGTGTGATACGCCATGGATCCCGAGGGTAAAAGGGAAAATAACTGAGGAAAACATAGGATTCAACATTTCATGGATCATTTGCATTCATTGCAATGCGGAAAGATTGCCGGAATGTTCACTTTGTAGCGAGAAAATAACAAAAACATTCATGCGGAAAGATATTTTCAGATAAGATTTAGATTACATCTCCAAACAAAGTTTTGTTGCAATCCGGGAGATAAAGCATGGAAAACCATTCACAGGTGGCGAAGGGGCATCTTATGTGCATTCCTTTATATTGTTGATTTGTTGAGTCCTAAAAATAAAAGGACAATAAACTATAAATAAAATCTAATTTCTTTATTGCAGTTCTTTAATTTCACTTTAAAAAATTGAAACGTAATCCATTAAAATGTAAACTCAAACCTGAGGGGCCATCGTACCATAGCTGTACGTGGTACGTCATTCTCTACAGAATGCACTGTAGGGAAAATAAATATTTGGTAATGAATGTTCATGATGTATTTGTAGTTAGGTTTGGGCCAGGCTTCGACTTCAGGCGAAAGGCAGACTACACCAAAGACTGGTCACCAGTCAGCCGTAGGGAACACAGAGACAACAATACGCACTCACAATCATACTACCACCTGCATCGAAGTCAGGCAAGTGCGGGGGTTACTGGAGCCTAACCCAGCTGACTTCAGGCGAAAGGCAGACTACACCATAGATTGGCCATTAGTCAGCCGTAAGGAACACAGACAGACAACAATACGCACTCACAATCATACTACCACCCGCACCGAAGTCAGGCAAGTGAACCTCTATACGGGGTCGGGAGCCTTTTTGACTCTGAGACGCATAAAAGCTAATTTTTAAAATAACATTTACAGTGAGAGATATTGTCAAGAATCCGCCAAGGTATACGGCGAAATCGGAATCAAAGATGCAGGAAGTCAAACGAGAAAGGAGTGCACGTGCACAAAACTAAAGGCTTCAATAAGAATTACCAGAAAAAGCCATAAAAAACTTAGAACTGTGTAAAAATCAAACAAAGAAACAAAACTAACAGGGGGTAGAACATATGCACACTAACAGGGCGACGACATAACCAAATGCAAGCAATACTCCATCCAACGACAGGAATACCAGGGCACAATGTATAAATATACGCCCAAGGGATAATTATCAATCAAACACACCTGGTCACATAAGGCAGGAGAGCAAAAAGGGACACACATCAGCCAAACAGCACACACAACTCCACCAAACTCCCATACAAAACATAACAGTATCCCAAGTAATCCTCAAGTCTTGGTGGTCGGGTGGCATCCGTGGTCTCCAAGTATACGCCGTCGTCCACGGCTTCCACGAATACGCCGTGAGAATCGCCGTCCACGGCCTCCAGGTTTACGTCATGAGAATCGCCTTCCACGGCCTTCTGGTTTATGTCGTGAGAGCCGCCCGTCACGGCCTCCAGGTTTGCACCGTGAAAGTCGCGGTCCACAACCTCCAAGTTTACGCAGTCGGGGTTTCAGTCCATGGCCTTTAAATCTACGCCAGTGCTTCTCAATTATTTTCTGTTAGGCCCCCCCTAGCAAGAAGAAAACTATTCGCGCCCCCCCACTTCCCACCGTGACTATAAATAAAATCATTTTATAAAATTGTTATAAGTACAACATTTTATCCTTATTAACATTAAAGAAAAGGAAAAATAGAAAGAAATATAGTCAAACTTACAAAGAATAACTTTATTAAATCTTGTTTTAAGTCTGTAACAGAAAAGATTTTAAGTGCATCAATGCCTGAAATAAAAAATAAATGAGAGTGCCACTGCCAGCTACTGTAGTGGATGCGCAATTACACTTTATACTAGTACGGCCAAGTAAAATCCTGTTCCCCAGGGTTACACACGCCCCCCCAGGTATCGCACCGCGCCCCAGGGGGGCGCGCCCCACTATTTGAGAAGCACTGATCTACGCCATCGGTTTCTCTTTCCGCCGTCAGCTTGGACCCCACCAAAAGGATGGCAGTCCACGGCCTCCAGTTTCTCGCCCTCGTCTTGGCCCCCGCCAAAAGATTGGGCGTTCTCGGCCTCCAGGTTCCCGTCAGCGCCGGGGCCCTCGCCTGGAAAATTGCCGTCACCATTCACCCTAAATCGGCGCCAGCCGATTGCAGGGTATAAGGAGACGGACAACCATGCACACTCACCCATACCTAGGGGTAATTTAGGAATTGTCATTAACAGCATATCTTGCAATCACGCTGAACTGCAACAAATGGTTCGTGTCTGTTGACTCAAAGCCAGAGAAAAGAACGGCGCTCCATTTATGTCCTTCAATTGTGTTTCCTCCGCTTTGTTTGCCATCATGCAGCATGTTGCAGCACGGGGGCCCCACAAAGCATAGTGCTTTCCCCACTCCTCTTCTCCCTCTACACCTCAGACTTCAAACATAATACAGGCACCTGCCACCTCCAGAAGTTCTCTGACGACACCTATTGTTGGACGAGTGAAGGACGGGATGGACCTGGAGTACAGGGGAGTCATCACAGCCTTTGTTGACTGGGGTAGGCAAAACCACCTCTACATCAACATCAGTGAGACAAAAGAAATGGTCATCGACTTTCGAAGGACTCCTCAACAGACCACTCCGGTGACTCCAGAGTAAAGACATTGAAATCGTGGAGAATTTGAAGTACCTGGGTGTTCACCTCAACACCAAACTAGACTGGTCGACAAACATAGATGCCATGTACAAAAGGGGCCAGAGCCGCCTCTACCTATTGAGGAGTCTACGGTCCTTTGGAGTGTGAAGGACACTGCTGAGGACGTTCTACGACACTGTGGTGGCATTTACAGTGTTTTATGCGGTGGTCTGTTGGGGATGCAGGAGCACCGAGAGGGACAGGAACAGGCTGAATAAGGTGATCAGGAGGGCCAGCTCTGTTCTGGGCTGTCCTTTGGACTCTGTGGAGGAAGTGGGAGAGCGGAGGATGCTGACCAGGATGATGTCCATCATGGACAGCACCTCCCACCCCTCGCATGAGTCTGTGGAGTCCCTTCGAAGCTCTTTCAGCAAAAGACTGCTGCACCCTCATTGGAGGAAGGAGCGCTTTCGCAGATCCTTCTTCCCATCAGCTGTCAGGCTCTTTAAAAAAAATGGCTGTGTTTTAGGACCTACCGTATGTATGTACATCGATGTGTATGTTATGTATACATGTGCTTATATATAAATATGTCTATGTCTGCCTCTGTCTATGTTTATGTGTGTATATATATATATATATATATATATATATATATATATATATATATATATATATATATATATATATATATATATATATATATATATATATATATATATATATATATATATATATATATATATATATATATATATATATATATATATATATATATATACATACATACATATATATACATGAAAATCAGACATAGGCATTGTCGTCATCATTGACTTGACAAAAAGCCTAGTAGTCATCATACCCTCAGCAGCGTATGACGAAATTGTATAGTGCTTCTCCACAAGTTCGTCTTCCCAGGCAAGACCCATTTATGACATATTCATACTTGTTAGCTCTCCGCCTCCTTGAGCGCCATCAATCCGTCGACTGCAAGTGTCCTCACCGATGCCAACAAAAATAAGATGGATCACTTACCTCTTACAGTCTTCTTACTTACCCTCCCTCAGTCAGCCTGTAGAAGCCAGATCCACGCCAAACGAACTTCCTGTTACTTCACTGCGACTTAATTTCATAGAAGGGATTTGTGTTGTCGTCACGTCTCGTGTTGCTGCAGGTTCAGAGTCCTGATGACTATTGATCCAGCGAAGCTAGTGGAACTATAATCACCTTGCCAGATTCGTACGCGTAGTTGCGGCTGGCGAGCTTGCACCCTGCTCAGTAGCTCTTGGCACACTTTCTGTCTACCGCAGGGTATTTTGATGGAAAGGTAGTATGGCGCGTGTCAACGTGCTGCTTTACATTCGACCATTTCATCAATGGTACCAGTCAATTATGGGAAATTAGACACACTGCAGACCATGCTCCCTCCAAAAAATGGTTCATTTATTCTGAATATACGATACTCCATTTTTTTCTTTTCGCCATCTTCTTTGTCGAAGGGTTAGCTTTGAGCTAATGACCCGAGAAGACTGACTCAAAAGGGGGTGCTTACCTGTTTTCCCAGCAACGGCCAATGTGGGACAGAATCATCCAATTAAATTTAATGGACGATTGCTCCTGCAGCAAACTGCAGCCCTGAACAGGACACGAACAGCAAAAAATCGATGGATAGATTCAACAAGTAAGGATATTTTGTTTTATCTGCAAGCTATATGCAATCGTCAAAAGAGAATTGCAAGCCGGAGGTTCCCAACTCTGCTCTTCAGGTGTCAAACTCTGGTTGGTTCGCAGGCCGCATTGACATCAATTCGATAGCATGTGGGCCGGACCATTTTAGACATAATATTTAGATTTTTTTTTTACAAATTTGATTAAAAGAAATGGAGCAAAAGCCCAAAATATTCAGTTTATATAGATATAAAGCAATGCCTATTTGAGCTGTCTTTTCTTAGTGATAGGTTCATTAATAATTACCCTTTGTAATAATCAATAACTGCAGGCAGACATCTTATTCAATTATTGACATTTAATTAAATAGATTGGATCACAGATAAGTAACCTTAAGAGGGGAGATCTTCCAAAGTATCCTCTAAAACAGTATTTTGCGTACAGCTTTAAGGCATTAAAACAAAAACAATCACGCCTTCATTTGACCTAACAATAATATAACAATTACATAAAGAAGCCCGAAGTGCGTCACGAGTGTTATGGACGTGGCAGAAACAACATATTTGTTATGGAAATGGAAAATATCCCGAGTCCTTGCCCGATCAACCACCCTCACAGCCCGATACTGGGTGAGATGTAGCGTCAACAATCCTTGGAGAAGAACATGTGCGAGTGGACTAGGTGGCAGTTTATGACCTGGAGCCAAACAATAGAAAGACTTTTAATGATTTAACAAAGAAATAAATTACTACACATATATGCATAATAGTAACACAGAATAAACCCAACACTTAGTAAGGTAATTTCTTTTAATAATTTGTTTTTCATTTCAAAAGGAAACAATGATTTATTTATTCTGTTCATTATTGAAGCGGAAAACTAAATATTTTTAAACCATTTAATTATAGATTTTACAAATTATTTTTTTTACTAAGAACACAAAAGAAAGAAAAATATTAGAAAAATTGCAATTATTGATTTAAAAAGGAGAAACTCAGGACATATGAAATACATCTATAACCTTCATTTGAATTCGATCGAAAGTCGGAACTTGATTTGGATGATGGAAATCCAAATTACAGTTTCCGTTTTGGGTATTGTATGGTCTTCTCCACTGTGACCGTAGCATCCAGAACTTGATGTAAGACAGTATTGTCTGTGAATGTTCCCAGGTCCTCATGGTGGAAAGTTTCCCATTGTCTGTTCAAAGAAGTTATTAAGTCGGGTAACGGCGTCATCAGGCCATGTGACATTGGTTTGCCTTTGTGTCTATGTTTGTCGACTAAAGGTAGTGTAAGATGAGCCAAGAACACAGATACGTCATCTGACTGTTCAAAGTGTGAGCACGGTATGACTTTGTATGCACCTTTGATGTTTGATTCTGGTGATTGTTCATTATGTCCAATATTAGGGAGAAAGCAATCTCTCAAATAATTACCTTTAAAATATGAATATATTATGTCTCTGTTGGTCAAAAAGGTTCCCAAACCTGGTTTAGGCGGATGTTTTCCAGAACGTACCAATAGGCGTTTATATATAGTGTGTAATATTGCGATCCATGCGGCCTTGGTGGAGTGATTAGCGCGTTGGCCTCACAGCTCTGAGGTTCTGGGTTCAAATTCAGGTCATGTCCATCTGTGTAGAGTTTGCATGTTCTCCCTGGGCTGGCGTCGTTTTTTTCCAGCATGGTCGGCTGATTGGACACTCTGAATTTCCCCTAGGTATGGAGAGTGCATGGTTGTCCGTCTCCTTGTGCAGGGCGATCGGCTGGCCACCGATTCACGGTGTCCCATGCCTCTGGCCACGAGACAGCAGGAATTGGCTCCAGCACCCCCTGTGATCCTAAAGTGGATAAAGGTGTTCAGAAAATGAGATTAGATAATGCGATCTATGGGGGAATCGATTTTTCTAAAACATTTAAATAATTTAAAAAAAAAACGCATTTGATGCAAAACGACAGTTGTATCATGGGTTAGTGTTGCAGTATTTCTATCAGAAGGCAAAACGCAAGACAACGTTTTGGCTAAAACTCAAATATGAGGGGATAAGATATGGAGAACATCATTCTTATTGATGTGATGGTGTGATTAGCATGTTTGTTAGTGTCAAATAGGCTAATGATTATCCCTGAAAAGTTTACATGGATTATTTTTTTATAACTTGAGGGCTAATATTGAAAAAAAAATCAGCAAAGGCATACTTTTATTTGTTAATCCTCCAGAGTGTCTGCATCTTGGAGGCATGCTGCTGAGGTTTGGCTATATTTACCCACTCAAGGAGCCCTGGTCGCCAGTGCTGCGTCCTGATGATTCACCCTACCGCTTCCAGGTATTTTTTTCTTTAACTGTATGCTCATTTCGTCAAACAAAACATGGATTCGTTTGAATAAAACATAGTTCAGTGACTTTAATTGGTTATTAAAACTACAAACAAACTCTTTTTCAGACGCCCTACTTCTGGACGAGTACTCAATGGCCAGCCTCTGAAATAGATTATGGTAATTTAAGCTTGAAATTATAGGTAACAAAGTGATGGTTTGGGTGACACATCAGTAGACAGAAGACAAGACAAAGTCACTCGAGCAGCAGTTTGTGAGACACAAAAACATTCGGTGATTGGGATTTCATGAGGAAGGGCGAGTGCTCTGAATTCTGAATGGCAACACATTCAAAGTAAAACAGTAAATAATTATGAGAACCCTATCAAGGTGTGACACATGCTCGCACAAAGCATCCCACACACATTTGGCAGTATCCATTTCTGGCTGAGGTGTACTTATGATCTTCTGTGTGGGGAATACACAACCTTCCAATTGTGAAATACACTAAAGTCACGGGTAGACTGGGACGGGACTCAAATGCAGGGTTGCTCTTTGCATAAAATGTTCTTTATTGTTCGAAACTGGCGCCCCGGTGTGAGAGTGGGTCGTGTGTTTTCAGATCGAAGGGTCGATCCCAGGTCCGGAGCTACCTGTGCGGAAATTGCAAGTTCTTTTTGTACTCCGGTTTCCTCTCGCATCCCAAAAATATGCAGTTGAGTCTTGAACACTAAATTGCCCCTAAATATTGATGGGTGGATGCGTGGATGAATGGATGGCTCGTAAATTCCCCAGACGTCCTGACTCAAACTAAAAAAAATCCTACTTAGTCGTACACATTGAATTTAAGGCAATGAAAGAATACATGTGATTTTAAGAAATATTTCTATTCATAATGTTGACGTCAAATCACAAAAAGGCTGCATGTGGGCTGCATGTGGGTTGATAAAACAGCTATTAAAACAACACAACAATATAGAATCATGACTCTACTTACGAAATTAATTGGTACCGGAACTTTTTTGTAACTTTAGAATTTCGGAAGGAGAGGTGTACTCTACATGTAAATCCTATAATCTGTTCCATAGTCCTCACACAACTACCAACTAAACCCTTTCAAATTGGTTACAGTGTCCCAATTTTGTATGAACGATGTGAGGAAACAGACCATAATGAGAGAAAATTATAAGAAAATAATTTGTAAATGTCTTAAAAGCTTACAAAATGTTTCCATGTAGAAACACATTAAAACACGGAGTTGTGTGTGTGTGTGTGTGTTTGGATATTGCCTATAGTGCCCGGGGGGCGCAGAGCAAGTTAAGCCCGGTGGGTCGGGGACACAGGAGAAAATCAAACACAGACATCCACCTCAAACCCTAAGAAGACATTAACAACCACATATACACATAAACACACGTTTCATAAATGCAACATTAAGACCTCAAACAACAACATTAATCAACAACAAACATTAATGTTTTCTGATTTCTTTAGAATTTTAGATTTCACCCGTTTTATTAGTCGGTACCAGGGCCTTCAAGTCCTTCTCTGCTGGCCTAAGAAATATCTGAATCATAAATTATACTTTGTCCATCAATACTTAAATATTAAATAATTCCAAATTGTCTGTTAGCTTCCTTTCATTGCTTTTCCCTCTGGTTGCACTGCTTCCAGATGTGTGTTTTCAAGTTGAAGCATTTAACCAATCACATTTCAGCCATTATTCGTTGCCAGGGTCAGAAATCTGCCTCAAGGCCTTCACAATCAGTTCTGCAGGCTCTGCAGAACAATGCCTTGTTGCGGGCCTATGGATACGTCATCGCTTTCACCAACTATGATTGGCTAGTGATTCGCCAGAGCTACCAAAGTGTATCTGTAGCGAGCTGCACAAGCGTATATATTGTTGTGTTGGTTTATAGCCATTTTCAAGACGGACTATGCCAGAAATACGACAGAACAGGCTCGACTTTCAGCATTAGTTTCTTTGACGATAGAAAAGAAGGAAGAAAGAAAGGCAGATGGATATTGTGTACAGTTAAAAAGGATTTTTGGTGAGTAAAATAAAGCTATATTCCTAAATAATATTTCAATTGTGGGCCCGGTTTTGATATCTGAAAAGCTCCAGTGTTTGTATTTAATCGCTAAATGCTGTTGTTGTTGTTGTTGTTGTTGTTGTAGAGGCAGCGCCCAGGTGGCCCTAACATAGGGTACGCCTGGCTAGCGCTAGCACCTTCGACGGCTCAGTCACCAGCATGTCCAGGGGGGGTGAGGCGACACCGAAGATCTGTAGGCGGAGGGAAGAAAGGCCGGGGCAACGCTGGAGCCAATGTTCGAGATCTTGCATCTCTTCCCGGCAGAGGGGGCAGGTTGGGTCGAAGGTGGGGTTGAGAAGGTGACGGTAGGCTCTCAGGCTTGGGTGGTGGCCCGAGCGGAGGCGGGCGATGGGAACCGCGTCGCTCCGGTTCTTCACGCGCGCACAGTCTAGGCGGCAGTTATATTTTGGGTAGACGACCGCTGCGCGATGATCCGGTCTAGGTGGATTGTCGCGAATTAGTCGTCTGATGGCTGCCTTGGCTGGGGCGAATGAGATTGGTCGTGGCTCATCGACCTTGGAGGAGGCGGCTTCCTTCGCTAGGGCGTCTGCCATCTCGTTCCCAGGCAACCCGCAGTGACCTGGGGTCCACAGGAGGGCTGTCTGAGCCCTGCGCTGGTTTAGCAGACGACGGATTTCGCCGGTGTCAGCCGAGTGGCTGGCGATGGCAGTCAGTAGTGATTGACTGTCCGAGCACACTGCGACGTCACCAGCTATGTTCGTGTCAGTTAGCCATTGCAGGGCCATTGTCATGGCCGCCTTCTCTTCCTCGAAGGAGGACGTGAAAGGGGCCCCACGCATCGGCTTTGAGTGCGTGGTGATTGGGTCTGCCGGATCTCCAGTGGTGACGATCATTGCCACCCCGCCGGCCCTTGTTCCATCGGTAGCAGAGCCGTCGGTGTAGATGGTGACCTCTGGTGCGACTGCACGGATGGCGGAGATGGCACGTTCCCGAAGGACTGGCAGGGGATCGAGTTTTGTGGCACTCCCAAGGGTTGCAGAGACCGTCCAGAGGTCGGTGTCGTTCACCCATGGGCACTCGATGGGGGGCGGGAGGACCTCTCGTTGGTTGGACAGGGCGGGGGGGAGGGCGGACATAATTCCCGACGCGGTCTTGCGCCAGCTGGAACGCTGGAGACGGTGCACGACTGTCTTAGTAGCAAGTTCGTGCCGAGGGTGATCAGGAGGAAGGCGGAGGGCTTTTTCAAAGGAGATGGCTGCTAGTTGGTTTACTCGCGAGGAGTAGGAGCATACGCCCGCTTCTAGCTGCAGCGCCTCGACTGGTGTAGTCCTCAGTTGGCCGGTCACGATGCGCAGGGCACTGTTCTGGGCGCGACCAAGGTCGTCGAGTCGGGACCGCGACAGGAAGGGTTGCCATGCTGGGGCGGCATAGTCCATGACGCTCCGCTGAAGGGCGAGGTGGACAGAGCGTAGGCTGTTTTTCTGCCAGCCCCAGTCTTTTGTGGTCAGAGAGGCAAGGATGCGGTTTCGGGAAGCCACTGTCTTGGTGACGGCCTTCACGTGTGGCCCGAAACTCAGGCACCTGTCGAGCTTTACCCCAAGGAATTTGGGGGTGGGGTTGAAGCGCAGGCTCGTTGTTCCCACAGTGACGGACGGGGTCCAGGAAGCCTCCCTTGGGTCGGTTGGGAAGAAAGTGACCTCACTCTTCGAGGCGTTCAACTTCATCTTCTTTTTGCAGCTCCACTCGCAGACAGCTCCGACTGCGTTCTGGATCGCCGCCTCAGCGTCTTCCTTGCGTGTACTCTGTGCCAGCAGGGCAACATCGTCGGCATAAAGCGCGATGTCGACCCCTGCTGGGATGACTCTTCGGAGGTTGTTGATGTATAACATGAAGAGGAGGGGTGCAAGGACAGAGCCTTGGGGGAGACCTTGGCGCAGTGGAACGGACTTTCCCCGCTCCCCGTTTATTAGGACCCTGGCTCGGCGGTCGGAGAGGAAGCTCTTTAACCACCGGGCAGTTTGGGCTGGCATGCCTACGTCCAGCGCCGTCAGGAGGAGATCCTCCTTCCAGACACGGTCGTAGGCTTTGCTGTAGTCCAGCAGGGCCATCACTCCGCGGAGCGTTTTTTTCCGTTGGAACCCGTCGCTAATGGTCTGCGTGACGTGGAGGATCTGGTCTTCGCAGCTCCTCAGTTTGCGGAAGCCCGCCTGCTCTCTGCAGATCCAACCTCCGGTTTCTGCCTCGTAGTACACTCGGTTGTGGATGATTCTCTCGAGGGTCTTCACCACGCACGAGGTCAGGCTGATTGGACGATAGGAAGAGATGTCACTGGCAGGTTTGCCAGTCTTCCTGAGAGGTAGGATGGTTGCCTCTCTCCATGCCTGCGGGCAGGAACCGGATCTGAAGGATTCATTGAAGATTCCCAGGAGTTCCCGCCTGGCCGCAGGTCCCAGCGCCTTGATGAAGGATGGGGGGATATCGTCCGGGCCTGGGGCGCCCGTCGGTCGCATCTGATGGATCGCAGTTTTGAGCTCCCGCTCGCTGAAACCCGCGCAGCTCTCGCCGTCAGCTGATGGGGCATCCAGCCGTTGCTTCGCTTCTCGGATGCGGTGTCGTTCTTCTTTGGAGAAGGAGAGTCTGCACACTGCGGCATAGTGCTTTGCAAAAACATCGGCTTTCCCCACATTGGTGGTGTAGAGGTGGCCGTTGTGTTGCAAGGACTCAGTGAGCGCGCAGTTATCGGGTGATCCGCTGAGAGAGCGGATCAAACGCCAGGTTTTGCTGGTGTCCGGGTTGAACTCCAGCTCCTCCAATAGGGCAGCCCACTTTGCTTCCTTGGCCGACTGGGTGAGTGAGTTCACTTTCCTGCAAGCGGCCAGCCAGTCTTCTCTGTGGGTGCTTATGGAGCGGCGTAGGCGATTGCGGTCTTTGATAGCAGATCTCACGTCAGCCGACATCCAGGTATTGCTCGTCTTGCCTCCGGGATTTGCCAACGACGCGCTTCCCCACCTCCTTCAACAGGGTCGTGAAGCGGGAGAGGCGGTTGGTCAGCAGCGGGGGCGTGTTGGTTCCAAAACTCAGTAACCGGTGTCGGGGTGGTGGCACATTGTGGGCAGGACCAGGTGTCAGATGGCCTCATAGTTGCCGCAGCATCACGGGTAGTGCCTGAGCAGGACCGGTGGTAGGGGGCTCTGCAGACTCGACAGGTGAGGGGCTGGGTCGTCTTGGCGATAGTACGCTGGCAGCCGGTGCATTTCACTTTGTGCTGGGAGTCAGACAGGGGTTGAACTGCAAGGCCGGCCGCAACGCGGCCGGCGACTGTCTCGATTCGGGGCCTGTGCAGTGGGCATCTCCATGGGGATGCCTCGGGGGTGTCTCCACGGCAGCGCCTTCCGCGGTGGGTCATCGCTCCACAACTGGTTTCCGCGCATGCAAGGAAGCGGATCCCAGTCTTGAATGCCTTTTTGCAGAAGCAACAAATCCGCCCTCCCGAAGGGGAAGGGCCGGGAGGTTGGCCTCCGTGGGCCACGCACCTCCAAGGGCCGGTCTGCAACCGCCGGGAGAGGCCGCTGCAGGCCGACTGTTTGTGGCATAGGGCGGGGCAGGTAGGGGCGGAGCAATGGAGCGGAGGTTGGCCGCGACAGATCGGACGGTGGCAGTGGTGGCAATCTCCGTCAGGTCCCGGGTTCGTTTCGACATCTCCGGCAAGGAGGAGGAGGCGGGAGGCCAGTGCCGGATACCAGGCCCCCCATCTCAAAAAGGGGAGGGGGGGAGACTCCAGGGTCTCGGTGGCGCCAGCTCCCTGACCGGGCCGATGGTCCGAGTCGTGGGGTGCGCGCCTGACGAAGCACATTCGCCCAGAGGTCTGGTTGAATGGAAGGGGCCACGAAGAGGCTGTACTTGTTCCCTTCCGCTAAATGCTGTCAGGAAGTGGATTTTAACCCCAAATTTAGTGCAATTTTTGCCGTTTCGCCATTGACGTCCATCGCCGCCTTTTCCCGTGAAAATCACCCTCGGCCCGGTTGTAATGTCTGAAAAGCTCCAGTATTTGTATTTAATCATTAAATGCTGCTAGGAAGTGTGTTTTACCCGTTGAAGGCGCTACGAGAAAATGCACGGACTGCCACTGGTCGGTACTGTTTCTTAACAGTTTGGATTTCACTTGCCCGTCTGCCGTGCTGGTTGGCGGACATTTTGAAAACAATATCCAAAGATGATTGCCTTTGATGACTTTTAATAATGTTTGTATAATGCAGTAGAAAAACGTCATCAAACTTGGGCGATCGCAGGACTCGTGAACACTTTTTCTGAATGATGTTTTTTTTTCTACGAAGACAGAAAGTTTGTCAGAGATCTCCATTATTTCTTAGATTAATCAATGCATCCGTGACAATATTTTCAAAATAAAATAACAGATAACGAATGCATGTCCTTTTTGGGGGTTTTCGTAACCTGGATATTTTTCTCATCTCGAGGCACTCATTTGCATTTAAAACGTTTTGCAACCTGTAAATTTCCCACATTTGTAAGTAGATGTATAATTGTATTTGCTTGTGCAGCTCGCTAGTTTTATTCTTTTAGCTCTGGCTAGTACACTTTATCACTTGCAATTCATAGTTTGTGCAAACTGATGTTTCCCTACACCTGCGAGAAAGCTTTGGTATCGTGAACTAGAAATCTGATTGGTTAAAGCAACAGTTTTATCAAATGTAATTGAATTCAATGCTTTTTTGTCATTACACAAGAATAATGAGGTTTAAAGCTTTCACCACATAGTCCACGATTAACAACAGACAGACAAATTATTCATCAATAAATAAGTAGTCCAAGAGAGGTCAGCAGAGTAAAGCAGGCTTGTTCTGTCTAAAGTCCAGGATGAGTTTCATGTTTTTTTGGAGACTTTCAGCGCCAAGTCGCACCACTAGCTGGATCTATGGACGCAACAACAAACAAGCAGACACAGAAAATCAATAAATAGTACAGATAAATAATCACATGTTGCCCGGTGGAGCGAGGGGTTAGCGTGTTGGCCTCACAATCCTGGGGTCCTGGGTTCTAATCCAGGTCACGTCCATCTGTATGGAGTTTGCATCTTCTCCCCAGCCCTGCATGGGTTTCCTCTGCATACTCTGGTTCCCTCCCACATTCCAAAAACATGCATGGTAGGCTGATCGGACACTCTAAATTGCCCCAAGGTATGGGTATGTGTGTACATGGTTGTCTGTCTCCTTGTGCCCTGCGTTCCGCTGGCCACTGATTCAGGGTGTCCCCTGCCTCTCGCCCGGAGACAGCTGCGATTAGCTCTTGCACCCCCCGCGACCCTGATGAGGAAGAAGTGGTTCAAAAAATGAGAGATGAGTAAAGCCACATTAAAACTATTCTGCTATATGATTACCATGGTGCTATAATTTTCATGATATATAAAATTATGCTCATAGCAAGGTATTCTTTGCATGATTTTAATTATGTAATGATACATTTTTGGTCACTTTTTTGTCAGTATTACCTTTCATTTGTCTTATCTTGCCATCAGCAATCTACTTGGCGAAAAATAACATCAGAAAACAAGGACAATTGATGGAATATGAAAAGGTAAGATATATACATTGGTTTATGCAATTGTATTTCAGAAGCACAACTTTGTATCATAATTGGAAAAGTAAATCAACAATTCCATTAAGATAGAAGATAGGTTTGGACAATATAAACTATGTTCTGCTTTTGCAAACAGTTGGATTAGAGCCTAAATCAGTTTTCTGTACTTTACTCTATAAAACGCACCGTTCGTTAGGGCCCAATTTCACTTTCGGGCATCTTTACTGTTTTTTTGTCAGTACTTTGGGCGCTTTTTCAGAAAGGTCTCTAGCATGACCCTAGCGTACCTATGTTATGCTAGCCGCTAGTGTATGTTACGCTAACCATTAGTGTATTTTATGCTAGCTGCTAATGTAAGTTAGGCTAGCCGCTAAATGTAGTCAATATGTCCAGTTGGAGTAGTTGAAGTAGTAAACTTCTGGACTAGTTGGCAGCTCTGGTAATATGAACCATCAAAAGAATTAATATATTTTGACATTAGAAGCAACATGGCAACATCTTAGACTGGTAAGAAAATTATAATTTCTGTAATGAAAAAGCATCCAGTTCTCATCAAGATAGACATATTTCTTTTTTCAAATTGAATAATTTGCTATTTTGAATTTACAAAGACGGGCATATTAACTTCCTGATGATATTGAAGCTAATAATGTGCTTTTGATTCATACAGTATCTCAGAAATACTACTTGTGATGATTTTTTTAAAGATTTTTCCTCCTAAGTAACACATTTGTATGGCCTATTAAAACCATAAATATAGAGGAGACATTTGGGAATCAGTGGGGCGATTTATACGCGAGAAATTGTAAAATCTTAAAAATGTAAGGAAATTTTCAGGGTGCAGCCGATCCGGGTGGCCGGCTTATATGCGAGTAAATACAGTTGGTCCAACTTGTAAAAAAATCTGATCTACAACCCTCAACTGCACCTTTATTCTAATATCAAACATGCTTATAGAGCCAAACCCCTGCCTCACCTTTCTGGATCAGACCATCTCTGCCTGTCCCTCACCCCCGCATACACCCCACTCTGGACGCTAACAAGGCCACAAATAAAGATAATAAAAACATGGCCCGAGGACGCCCTTTCTCAGCTGCAGGACTGTTTTTCCCGCACCAACAGGGAACTTTTCGAACACGACAACCTCCTGGACTACACGGACAGTGTACTTTCATACATCAAAAATTTCAAGGACAACGTCACTGTTAATAAACGGATACAGGTTTTTCCTAACCAAAACCCTGGATGACCAGTGAGACACAGGCACTCATCAAATCCCGTAACACTGCCTTCAGGTCAGGGTACAAGGTACAATAGAGCACTGCCAGAGCAGAGCTGAAGAGGCATTAAAAAGGCCAAAGCAGCTAATGAAAGTTCAGAGTCCTGTTGGCTGTGGGAATAAAAACTCCCTAAATCAATTTGTCCATGTTTTGTGAGATCTGTATTTTCTGCCAGAGGGCAGAAGCTGGAACAGGTTGTGACCAGGGTGGTTTGGGTCCCTGCTGAGGTACCGAGGGCTGGCAATGTCATCCAGTGAGGGCAGAGAGTAGCCGATGATCTTCTGGGCTGTGTTGTTCACTCTCTGCATGGCTTTTTTTCACTCAAAATCTCTTGATACGTGGCCCCATTCATTCTTTCCTTTATACAGACCAGTCGTCCTGGTCCCTTTGCAGAAAAACAGCCCCAAAGCATTATGTTTACACCCCCATGCTTCACAGTGGGTATGGTGTTCTTTGGATGCAAGTATTCTTTCTCCTCCAAACAGGAGAACCTGTTTTTACCAAAAAGTTAGATTTTGTTTCATTTGACCATAACATATTCTTCCAATCCTGGATGTGTACTAGCTTCAGCAGGGGAACACTCTGGCAGTGCATGATTTGAGTCCCCGGCGGCGCATTGTGTTACTGATGGTAGCCTTTGTTACTGTGGTCTCAGCTCTCTGTAGGTCATTAACTAGGCCGCCTTGTGTGGCTCTGGGATCTTTGCTCACCGTTCTTGTTATCATTCTGACGCCAGGGGGTGAGATCTTGCATGGAGCCCCAGGTCGAGGGAGATTATCAGTGGACTTGTACGTCTTCCATTTTCTAATAATTGCTCCCACAGTTGATTTCTTTTACATCAAGCGTTTTACCTATTGCAGATTCAGTCTTCCCGGCCTAGTGCAGCTCTTTGGTCCAAAGTGGAGTTTGGAGTGTGGGAGGCCAAGGTTGTTGACAGGTGTATTTTATACCAACAATGAGTTGAAATTGTGGCCGGTCGAATTGCCAAAAGATGTTTGAGCGACTGACGTTCGGGGCCCGGACAGCTCGCCGCCCGGAGGTTTGGGTGTCAGGATAGTTCGCCAACCGGAGGTTTAGGCGTCCGGAGGTTTGCGCGGCGGAGGTTTCGCCGGCGCGGGATTCGGACGCTCGCCCTGCCCCTGGATCGTGTGTGTACATGTTTATCAACCTCGGCTCAACCTCGGCCCGCCGCCGGCTTTGTCCAAATTATAGTAAAAATCAATTGACTGAGGTGCAGATGCTATTGCTCTAGTCAGTTTGGAGGATGAGTTTGAAAAGACAGCAATGGGTTTGGGTTTAAATCCGTCCGAAAAGAGCATTTAATGATGAAATACAAATACTGGAGCTCTTTAGACACTAGAACCGAGGGGACTGTAGGATGAGTTTGAAAAGACAGCAGTGGGTTTTAATCCAGTCGAAAAGCATTTAATGATGAAATACAAATACTGGAGCATTTCAGACACTACAGCAGGGCCAAGGGAGCGATTTCCCCGCTAAAAGACAGCGATGGGCGTCAATGGCGTACTGGGCAAAAATGCACAAAAATGTTTTTAAACAAAGCTGAAAACAGCATTTAATGATTAAGTACAAATACTGGAGCTCTTTAGACACGGAATACCATGTAAAAAAATTATAAATAAAATACCAACTTAAAAATTATGTACCAAGGGAATTCACAGATGGTGTTTTTATTCAAGCAGTAAAAAACTCGTAAATTATGTACAAACATTACAAATGCAATACAAACTTAAAAAATATGCACAAAAGGAATTCACCGATGGCAGTTGTTATTAAAACGGTAAAACGTACCAATTACACGCAATGGCTTGT
The DNA here is from genome assembly GCF_051989575.1 of Stigmatopora nigra. Classification (NCBI taxonomy): domain Eukaryota; kingdom Metazoa; phylum Chordata; class Actinopteri; order Syngnathiformes; family Syngnathidae; genus Stigmatopora; species Stigmatopora nigra. The sequence goes on from NC_135516.1 coordinate 1,494,409, forward strand.
AGGTACTGTACTTTGTACATCAATCCAGGTTTTCACAGTCATCCGTGATCAGAGGGATTGTTCTCAGGACAGTACAGATCATGAAGGAATGAGCCTCCAATACCGAAGAGATTGGTATAATACAGAGGTGCATATCTAATTTTCCCTTAGTGTCAAGTGGATTTCTTCCCAAAAAGGAAACTCTTGCCAGAATGATTAGAAGGCAAAGGGCATCCACAAATGGCAACAAAATAACAGAGGAACTAAGGGTTTCGTTAAGAGGGGAAAGATTTGTTTTCGTCGGAGAGGTAGATTTCCTTTTAATGGCAACTGACACCAATCTCGATTTATTGGCAAAAAGTACGCACTGGTTTTGTGACGGTACGTTCGATAGTGCACCTGCCAACCATCAACTATATACCATCCATGCTTTCCTTGGAGAAAATCGTACTGTTCCACTGGTATACTGTATCACAAAATCTAAAACTCAAAGAACATATGATATGCTATTTTCCAAGATTAAAAAAAGTCTGTGTTATGGAGCCTAGTTCTATAACTATACGGCTGCAATAAGTAGTATCCAAAAGCGTTTTCCAAACTCTCACACATCTGGATGCTTTTTCATTTCGGTCAATGCCTTGGACAAAAATTCAGGCATGTGGCCTACAAAATTGGTATAGTGACCCAGTGAATACTTATGTAAAAAAAAAAACTTTCAGCCCTGGCGTTTGTTCCAAAGGACGATGTCATAGAAGCAATTAGTGAATTAATGGCTTCACTGGATGATAGAACAGAAGAAGGCCTAGCAAAATTTCTCACGTACTTTGAGTCTACATGGCTAGGAATAGTTATAAGGGGAAGGCGAGCGACGCCGTCCACAGTTTTGCTATCCCCTTATGGAATGTTAGAGAAAAGACAATGCTGGGAATAACACGCACTAATAATTCTGTTGAAGGTTGGCATTTCAATTTAGAGTGTCAGTCGTCCATCCAAATTTATCTCACCTTATAAAAAAACTCAAATTAGAGCAAAATGATTGGGAAATACGAATAGAACAGGTCCATGGCGGAATTATGCCCAGAGAAATCAAAAAGTCATACGCAGCTATTAATGAACGGTTGAAAAAGATCACGAATGTCAATTAAAACCTGGATAAATTTACAAACAAAGTACAGTACCTACAAGCCATTGCGCATAGTTTGTAAGTTTTACTCTTTTAATAAAAACTGCCATCTGTGAATTCCCTTTGTACATAATTTGCAGTTATTTTTACTGCTTGAATAAAAACACCATCTGTGAATTCCCTTTGTACATAATTTTTAAGTTTGTATTGTATTTGTAATTTTTTTACATAGTTTGAATTGTATTTGTATTTTTTGTACCTAATCGGCAGAACTCTTCTATCTGGTGGACAAAATGATTCATTGCAATTGGGTCGAGTACAGGCGTTAAAAGTATATTTTGCCAGGAACTCACTCCCCTGGGCTCGGTTTTAGTGTCTAGAGAGCTCCAGTGTTTATATTTAATAATTAAATGCTGTTTATATATCGACCATTGTTATGCACCTTATTATAAGAACCGCTTTTCTCTTAGTATTGTTAGTATTTAATATTCACAACAATCATTACAGGAGAGATACAGTCTATTGAACAAGAGGATAAATCACACTTGGGACTTTGTGGTGACGCAAGCCAGAGAGCAGCTCAGGTACATATACAATACAATAATGAAATAATCATTGAAAGCAACACATCCACACAAAACCTCACAGCAAGTTATATGTTGTTTAGGGCGTCCAAACAAAGACGGAAGGCTGACCGTCTCGTACTTGAGTGCCAGGAGCAGGCTTACTGGCTCATCAACAGACCACCGGTATGTTCACTTTTACTGGCTGAACTGTTCTAAAATGACTGTTGTACAGGTGTGATTGCCTGGCAATACGATCATGATTCAATTTGATCGTGGTTAATTCCGATAACAATATCTGAATGGATGTACTATTGCACTCAATATGGAATTTGACATGGGACTTGAGCTCAGAAATAGCACCATCATGCACCGAAGCATGATTAATGCAGGTGTAAGTTGTTTATTCCCAACAAAAAATACATGTGTCGAGATCAATTCAGATGGATTTTGAATCAGTACATAAATGAATAATGCGGGCAGCCTGGTGACGCGAGTGGTTAGCGCTCTGGCCTCACAGCTCTAGGGTCCTGGGTTCAAATCCAGGTCATGCCAAAACTTGTGTGGAGTTGGCATCTTCTCCCCGGGCCTGCGTGTGTTTCCTCCGGGTACTCCGGTTTCCTACCACATTCCAAAAACAAGCATAGTAGGCTGATTGGACACTCTAAATTGCCCCTAGGTATGAGTGTGAGCATGAATGGTTGTTTGTCTCCTTGTGCCCTGTCATTGGCTGGGTCTCCCACCTCTAGCCTGAAGTCGGTCGGCTGGGATAGGTTCCAGCACCCCCACAACCTTAGTGAAGATAAAGCGGTTCAGAAAATCAGATGAAACTAGCATAATGCATTGTAAAAGCCTGATATAATGCATTATTTTTTAGTTTTTTTAAACATCTTGAAACCTGTTTAATAACGGCCAATATTCTACATTGTTGTTGGAATTCACTTACCGTTGAATTGTAGACTCCTGAGTTAAAAAAAAAAATACATTGAGACCGCCTGTAATGTTCTGCCTCAATGAGTCCTGCCTCCTCCATAAAATATTGAACACATCTGGTAAAAGCTTCAGCTGACAGTTGTAGAGAAGCAGAGGAGAATCAGTTTGTGAGCAGGGTGGGGCAAAAAACAACAATAATGATGTTATTTAGTTATATCATTGAATTTTGGGTGAAATATTCCGATACTTGTCATTTCATAGAGGAACTGAAAGGGTGGTTTAAAAAAAAGCTTACATTGCATAAGAGGGGTTGAAAAGATAAGGGTTCCTGTAAAATAGATGTGAGGGTAGCTTTGACCAAGTCTTTGAAGAAATGTATCCACATTGTCTTTCCTTTATGAATTAGGGAATTGGGAACAGGCAAATTGAAAGAGAAACTTGGGGATGGAGGGAGTGGAGTCTGAGCCAGAGGCATAGAAAGCTCTTAGAGGCCTAAGTGCTCGTACAAAAACAGCACACATTCATGCACGCATTAAACGACAAGCACATATTTATAATCTGCTGTCGCTATTTGTTTTTCTTTCAGCCCGGTGTAATCGGTGTGCTTGACATGGGTCTGGAAAATCCAAGTAACTGCAACGTGCGAATTTCACTGGTCAGTGAAAACAAACTTCTTTATTTGCAGTTTTATATTTGTCCAATCTATACCAATGCTGTTTTCCCCTCTTCATTGCTGCTGATATTGTCTCAAAGTAAGCCTCAAAATTATCTACAATAATGCCTTATTGTGTTCACATTATGATACGAACTGATTTGTTTCTGACTTGAACAGATCTAGGATATCGACTACTACAAAAGAGAGGTAAACATCATGTTTCATTTGCATTGTCTTTATTAAACTTATTCTTTCAGAAATGTCCTTTTTGTTTCATGAGCTTAATATTTGTGATTTTCCAGATTGAAACGTGTAGAAGGGCTCTAGGAAGAACCCGTGTCAAGTCATCCATTTGCTTGGAAGGGTTTGTAAAGATATAATGGAGTGAAATGCAGAAATACTATGCTTAGAGAAGAGTAAGCTATGTCCAATAAGCTCAAATGAGATAAAAGCTTCCTGAAAAGAACTTTGCTCTTTCAACACACATAAACGAATGCACACTCAAACATAAGGCTAAGTCTCTTACTAGAGTGACTAATGGATGACTCCTGAGGCAAGTAGGATTTAGTGACCATTAACTGCTTTGATATGTAGTCTTACACAATAATAATGTGTGTCTGTGGGGGTGTGCATGCACACGTGTGTCCTTATGTCTGTGCAGTTTTTTAAAATTTAGTGAGCAGTACCAGAACCACGATCCAATTATGCAGGGTTGTCTTCCCAGTAATCCATGGATCTCTGATGACACTGCACTTTGGACCATGAATGCAGACATGTAAGAAAACACACTTTGAAATTAGTCTGGACCATCTTGGACGCACGAGAGTTCTGTTTTACATTTTGGGTTGGGTGATTTGGATCAATGTATTATAGTCAAATAATACAATAAGCATTAATGTTATTTAAATCATTACGATTCACATTCAACTACTGTACAGTTACAACAATTCTAAAATTGCAACATGAGTTAATCATGCTTGGACACACGCGGGCAGTGTGTCCAATGTCAAGTCCCAAAATGATTGCTATACAGTAATGCCTTGAGATACGAGCTTAATGTGTTCCCGGACCGAGCTCGTATGTCAATTCACCCGTATCTCAAGTCAATTTTTCCCCTATAAAATTTACTAAGTACAAATTAATCCATTCCCACCCTCTGAAAAAATACCTAAACATAAGATTTTAGAATTGAAAAACATGTTTTTAATTGGTCTAATTCACCACCTACGCTCACAAAGAACAAAATACCTATTTAGTAGTTATGATCTGCAATAAAAGCTGATATTATTATGTACAGTACTGCATGGAGTTCTTACCTTTGAGAATAACGGTAGCAGCTAACGGCAGTCTGCGCTGAAGGAGATGGAAAGGGCAGGAGAGACACTTGACGAAAAAACGTTCGGTTTGCTACACTTTTGTGACACTACATAACATAACATAAATTAAAATTACATTTAAATGTACTTCACTTACTGCACTTCAAAATGTATTCAGCCTTGGCTTATGAGTCTGTACTAGCTGCTGTTACGTCTTTGGCAAGACATCGTAGCGAGGTAACAAGGAATTAGGACCCAATCGCAGGTAAGCAGGCGAGGACGAGGGAGGTGGTGCTCAAACCAAAACTTTAATAACTTAAACAGGATCTTAGAAAATAACGACTTAGGAATCAAATCACCAAGCCTGACAAGGGGAGATACGAGAAAGCGAGAAACGAGGCACACTGAACATGGATCGAGGAAACAAAGAAACGTGGCCAAACGAAAACAGACAATCTGAAAAATAACATAATAACCGGGGGGTTTAAATAGATTGGCATGGGTTGGCGAGACAATTAGGAACACCTGAGAAACACGAGGGAGCAGGCAGACCTAGATAATCGTCGTGGCACGCGTCATGGCCCGCTTCGTGGCCCGCTTCGTGGCACGCATCGTGGCACGCATCGTGGCACGCATCGTGGCACGCATCGTAGTACGCGTCGTAGTACGCGTCGTGGCACGCGTCGTGGCACGCGTCGTGGCACGGGTTGTGGCACGCGTCGCGACACACATTGGGATTCGAATCACGATGGTCATAATAATTGTATTGCCAGTTATGAAAAAAGACATCCCTAATAAATATGTTATATTTTTTAAATGCAAAATGAAATCTTCCCTTGATAGTTGGCAATAATCAATGTTCTTGTTCATGTGAGAAGAGTGCCAACCCCAACGCGCCTCCGAGTGGAACGTTGGAGCTTCAGCTTCATGGCACTTCTCATTGACACCATGGGGAGGCAGGAGTTCATGACTTACTTGGAGAAAGAATATAGTGGTAAGAACATTTACTAGCCTTCTTAGCCAATTTACTGCTATTAGAGCCTAAGCACACTTCAATGTGTACGGCTCTTTTGTAATGGTATCGATTATTTATTATTAATATTCTTCATAGAAACGGAATTTGCCCAATTTAGAAGCCTTAACTTAATTACATTTTGACCAAATCTGGTGTATCCATAGATCTTGGCAAAAATTAGTTTGGAATTGGTTATCAGAAAAAAAGATCCTCAACAGCACCTCAAAAAATTATCCTCACCGACGTTTTTTTTCTACGCTAAGAAATTTGGTGGGTCTATACTTTGGCACAAACTGCCAAAAAAACCACTCGTACAATTATACCTGAAAGCAAATAAGAAGTCGGCCATCTAGGCTCCAAAATTGTATTGTCACATGAGTATAAAAGCAGTCAAATCAATTCAAGTCAATTCAAGCTAATTCAAGCCAATTCAAGTCAATTCAAGTCAATTCAAGTCAATTCAAGTCAATTCAAGTCAATTCAAGTCAATTCAAGTCAATTCAAGTCAATTCAAGTCAATTCAAGTCAATTCAAGTCAATTCAAGTCAATTCAAGTCAATTCAGGTCCATTCAGGTCCATTCAGGTCCATTCAGGTCCATTCAGGTCCATTCGGGTCAATTCAGGTCAATTCAAGTCAATTCAAGTCAATTCAAGTCAATTCAAGTCAATTCAAGTCAATTCAAGTCAATTCAAGTCAATTCAAGTCAATTCAAGTCAATTCACGTCAATTCAAGTCAATTCAAGTCAATTCAAACCAATTCAAGCCAATTCAAGTCAAATCAAGTCAATTCAAGTCAATTCAAGTCAATTCAAGTCAATTCAATTCAAGTCAATTCAAGTCATCTCAAGTCAATTCAGGTCAATTCAGGTCCATTCAGGTCAATTCAGGTCAATTCAAGTCAATTCAAGTCAATTCAAGACAATACAAGTCAATTCAAGTCAATTCAGGTCAATTCAGGTCCATTCAGGACAATTCAGGTCAATTCAAGTCAATTCAAGTCAATTCAAGTCAATTCAAGTCAATTCAAGTCAATTCAAGTCAATTCAAGTCAATTCACGTCAATTCAAGTCAATTCAAGCCAATTCAAGCCAATTCAAGCCAATTTAAGCCAATTCAAGTCAATTCAAGTCAATTCAGGTCAATTCAGGTCAATTCAAGTCAATTCAAGTCAATTCAAGTCAATTCAAGCCAATTCAAGTCAATTCAATTCAATTCCAGTCAAGTTAAGTCAATTCAAGTCTAGTCAAGTCAATTCAAGCCAATTCAAGCCAATTCAAGCCAATTTAAGCCAATTCAATTCAATTCAAGTCAATTGAAGTCAATTTAAGTCAATTCAAGTCAATTCAAGCCAATTCAAGTCAATTCAATTCAAGTCAATTCAAGTCAATTCAAGTCAATTCAAGTCAATTCAAGTCATCTCAAGTCAATTCAAGTCAATTCAGGTCAATTCAGGTCCATTCAGGTCAATTCAGGTCAATTCAAGTCAATTCAAGTTAATTCAAGACAATACAAGTCAATTCAAGTCAATTCAGGTCAATTCAGGTCCATTCAGGACAATTCAAGTCAATTCACGTCAATTCAAGTCAATTCAAGCCAATTCAAGCCAATTCAAGCCAATTTAAGCCAATTCAAGTCAATTCAAGTCAATTCAGGTCAATTCAAGTCAATTCAAGTCAATTCAAGTCAATTCAAGTCAATTCAAGCCAATTCAAGTCAATTCAATTCAATTCCAGTCAAGTTAAGTCAATTCAAGTCTAGTCAAGTCTAGTCAAGTCAATTCAATTCAAGTCAATTCAATTCAATTCAATTCAAGTCAATTGAAGTCAATTCAAGTCAATTCAATCACTTCAAGTCAATTCAAGTCAATTCAAGTCAATTCAATCAATTCAAGTCAATTCAAGTCAATTCAATGGAAGCAATCACTTTGTTCAGGGCAAGTTCATGGTGAGTAAACTCAAATATGGCTCAAACAAAGGAATCAGAATTTTTTTTAATGAAATAGGGGTGGTAGTCCGTGCCCTTCTATGGAGAATTTAATTAATATAACATGTCATTTATAACAGACAAAGCTGTATACCAAAACTACCAATCAAAGTAAAAATTAACACTTCTAAACCTTCAGTATGGTAAAATAGCATCAATTTTGATGTACACAAAAAAGAAAAAAAAACATACCAAACACCACGGCAGTAGTGAAAAGGGCCCAGAAACAATTTCCTCAGGGTACCCAGGAGAACCAACTTGGACACTAAGCTTCTGGTAACCTTCTATAGAACCACTGTGGAGAGCATCCCGGCATACTGCATCACAGTGTGGTACGCTGGAAGCACGGCAGCAGACAAAAAGGTCATGCAGAGCCAGTTACATTGTCGGGACCCATACCAGCCTGGTCACAACCTGTTGCAGCTGCTGCCCTCTGGCAGACGCTACAGGTCTCACAAAGTACGGACAAATAGGCTTAAGGACAATTTTTTCTCACATTCATCAGGACTCTAAACTTGCGGTAACACGACACAATCCCTTCTGTGTAATAACTTCGGGGTGAGGTAACATGAAAAGACGTTGGGCGGTGATCGGACTCCTACTGGCTGCCTGAAGGTAAGCGAGAGACAGGAAGAGGTAAGGGATCCGCTCGGGGGGGTGATACGATGATGATGATCACGGCAAGATGCCAACGAGTCTGAAATTTTATATATGATTTTACATTTGAGCACCCTGGTCAATGCTTCCGGCAGTATCGCAGCGGTGTTAGGTGATTCGCTCCTCCACCTCGCTCTATCCTCTGCATTGACTGTCCTGGGCAAAACGCACCGCTAGTGCTATGCGGGCCTGACTGGACGACGTCTCGACGGGCCAGCTTGCCGCTTGTTTTATGGCCAGCCGGGACACCCCACTGAAGGACATGTTTTCCACTTCTTTGCTCTCAGCCTGGTCGCCCTCCCGACTGGGGATTCATTTTTTTCCATGTTTTGGACAGCACGTTTGCCCTCCTCTGGCCCCCTGCCTCCCTCCCATTTGTTTTGATTTTAGAGTTTTGGATTTGGGGACGTTTGGGGTTGGTGGCTTAAGGGGAGTACTGTCATGTTAATTTTATATGTAATTGTGTATATGTAAACATGGGATATTTATATGTATATATCTCATGTTTACTTCTCTTCCGTGAGTAGCTGCAATTTCATAATACCACTCAACCACCTTTTAACTCAATTTGATGTCTACCACAGCATTTGTTTCATTCTAGTATATAAATATAACAGCCAAATTAACTTCAAATACTTTTCTTCCACATCTGAAGTCAGAATCAGTGTTTCATCATAGTTTTCTCAATTTATGCGTTTTTTTGCTCCCCAGCAGAAAAGCATATCTGTTACATCCAATTTTCAACAAACTGAAGAATCAACTGCTTGTTCTTTGACTCCTATATTAAATATTTACTGTGACTTCACATTGTTGCTTCTTTAGCTTTCCTTAGTTTACCAGAAAGTAGCTTTTATCTTGTTGTCGCTATGATTGCACTGTTTTATACTCCCTTAACTGTTTCACTAGCTCCTTGCTATTTTTTGGGTCATGTGACTTTTCTTACCCTTTCTCCATAACCTTCAACTGCTCGCCTATAATCTTAGAGGGATTTCCTGGCCCCCATTCTCCGTCATCTATTTCTCTGTCATATTCTCCGTCCAGGGCGGCCCGGTGGGACAAGTGGTTAGCGTGTCGGCCTCATAGCTCTGGGGTTCTGGGTTCAAATCCAGATCATATTCACCTGTGTGGAGTTTGCATGTTCTCCCTGCCTGGGTTTCCTCCAGGTACTCCGGTTTCCTCCCCCAATCCAAAAACATGCATGGTAGGCTGATTGGACACTATAAATTGCCCCTAGGTATGGGTATGGGTGTGAGTGTCCATGGCTGTCTGTCTCCTTGTGCTCTGGCCACTCATTCTGGCCAGGAGTCAGCAGGGACAGGATCTAGAACCCCCTGCGGAGGTGATAAGGGGATAAAGCAGTTCAGAAAATGAGATGAGATTTTCTCCGTCCATTGTCTCAATTATAGTCAGTAGGTCTTCTGTAAATTCCGGTAGTTGTCATTATATTATTTTACCTATATTTAAGTTGCAACACAAAAATTCTCATTCCAACAGACCGCTGCTTGTCTTGAAAACGTCAGGATTACACAGCGCTGCTGCTTCAACTCACTTCCTCTTGGCATTCATACACATCAAAATTCATGCATCTGTGTGTGAGGACTCATTTATTTTTTTGTTTTGTCTTCTCTTGGGTAATGCTTCTTGAAATCACGGGACATTTTCTCTGTTCTTGCTGCTTGTCAGCTCACAGTTTTCTTTATTCAATTATCTGTTCTTGCAGCCAGGGAGCTTAATGTTGTCTTTATTTAATTCTCTGTTCTTGCTGCTTGGCAGCTCACAGTTTTCTTTATTCAATTATCTCATTTCTATATCTGTAAATGTGGAAGCCCGCCCCTTACTTCAACGTCAGCCCAACTGGGTGCCTCAGTTGTTTCAGTTTCCAATCATTCCACCCTTCTTACTATGCGTGTTGCCTGCTCTTGTTCTACTCTTCACTATTCTTTAGGATGTTCCTCAGGGCTCCGGGACTCTAACCCAGCTTTTCCAGCCTCTCGTCAGGATACTGGTGGAGTTTGCCACACTCAGGTATCCCCTTTAATCTGTTTTCTCTATTCCATTCCTTTTATTTGTCTCTTGTATATAGCTCTCATATGTTTCTGTATTCTATCCCAGGTCGTCTTTTCAATTTTTTTAAAATTTACAGACAGGTTACTACTCGGATGCAGATAGTGTAAAGAAGACAAACTTGAGCTTTCTTTGTTAGCCTTTCTAAAGAGAGCAGTCCAGCTGCCAGACCCCATTGTCTGTGTTCTCTGTGCTACACGATGAGACCTCATGGGTGATCCAAAGTTTGCAAAATGAAGATTTTTAGTGACCGGGCGTGGCCTCCACTGGTGGTACCAATCATTCCAAGCCATGTTTACTCAACATGAAATTGAAAGTATATTCTTATTATGTTCGTGCCGAGACGTCGTGGCACGGTCGGAGGGATTTGGACCCAGTAGCGGGGAAGTAGGAGGAGGACGAGGCGAATTGCGCTCAGGGTAAACATTTTAATAACCCAAAGCCTTTCCGAATAACAAGGACTTGTGCGTCCAAAGTGAAACCGAACCAGAGCATGGAGTACAGGTGACATCAAGAAGAATGGTAGCGTGGCTGCATGGCCATGGAATCATACGCAGGAATTTACGCAGGTACCTTCACATCAATGTATGCAGTATCACGCAGTACGACCTGACAATGAATACCAATTCAGTCTTGTTTAAATACACACATTCGGAAGTAATCATGAATCACTCGCAGCTACTCCAAGATAACAGCAAGTCGTAAATCCTTGCAAGTTGAAAATTATATTTGCCAAATTTTACCCCCAACTCTGAAGAGCTATATCTTGGTTGTTCTTCAATAGGTGTGCACCAAACGTTCTGTACTCGATTATTGTCCTGCCATAAGGGTCCTATAGAAGTCTTTTGCGAACGCTCAACAGTGCAAACTAGTGGTGAGATTTATCTTAGCTTCTCCCTGTCCAGGTTTTACCAGGTTGGGTTTTTTTTAAATCAGATTTTCTATCTGTATGTTTACAAGACTTTGGTAATGTTTAATTTCAAAGCCCATACCCACAATCAGTAGTTCGCATTAAACATGTACTAGTAGCACTTTAATCTGCCTCTTAAAAAGTACATCGGCCCATGAAATTTGGGGAACATTTTCCCGTTAGTCCTCCAAACTTACTATGTCCTTTACGTACAAATCGTACAAAATGTTTCTCACCACTGTTTTTTCATCGTAGAGCTATTCAATTTGGTGACTCGATACTACGTGAGAAACTGCACAAAACGATCTCTTGTACCCATGTACCAAACCAAAAATTGAGTTGGCTATCATGGATTAAAGTTGGAAAAATTTGTGATTTTTGGCTGCTTTCAGGCAGCGCATTTGAACAAACTCAACTCAGGGGATTTAACATATCGGTCGGCCTCAAGTGTAGTGGAATTTGTTCCCATGACTGTGCGTGGCCTCCACAGGCACTCAAACTTCAAGTGTTTGTGTCAGGAGTCGCTGGATTGCCTCTCCTGGCATGACGTCACGATAATTATCAGCTGTGACTAATTACGTGATTAGATTATTTTTGGTATTTAAGCATTATGATTTTCTGTAAACGCTGTCGGATCGTTCTGGTTTCGTTTCCTGTTTATCCTCGTAGTCATTGCCGTTTCCATTGACGCCACGCCGCATGTTCTTTTCGTTTGTAATGAGTGGTCAAGCCAAGTTATTTATGTTATGTTACCCCGTTTATTAAATCAACCTACAAAAGCTACAGATCTGCCTCACCTTTCCATTTACTTTGGCGACTCTGCATCTGGGTTCAACTTTCCCTCCGATCGCGTCGCTCTACGCGGCGCGATCGTAACAGCACGATCCGACCATCATGGACCCAGCGGAGCGCCACCCACGCTCGCGCCGACGCGCTCGGCAACGCCGACCATCCACCTCGAAGACACCGGACTGCTTGGAGTGTATAAGAAACCCCTCAGAATCGTTTAGGAGTTTTGTAATGAACACACCGTGGTGCGGGGCTCTCAGGCACATCATTGCTGGAGATGAGTCTCAGCTGGTAGGAGAGTTAGAGCCGCAGCGTACTCATACGCCCCACCACTGCTATGCACGTCGCCCTGGGAAGCCTTTACCGTTTAATCATGATGCCCAGGTGCGTACAACCACCAGAGACCGCCCAAGTTATCTTATGCCTATGCCCAGAGGAATTGATTCACCATGGAGGGAGCCTGAAGATTCTGGTGAGGAGGACATCGTTGAGGAAATTGATTTTTTCGCTGGCGTTTCGGAATCCGATGATGAATTCTTCGACCAATTCGGACCCCGAGACCTTCCACTGGAGGAGGATTATCCCGATTTTTCCCCCGATAATTCCTACTACAAATACCCCGACCAGCAATTACAGAGTGGGCTAACCACCAATTATGGGGCACGACGTGATGGCGGGGGTGCTGTGCAATCCTCCCAGAGGAGGCGCCGAGCGCCACGCCGTAGAGCGAAGCGAAAGCAATGCCTGGACACACCAACCACTGTCCAAGTTACGCGCCCGACCACGTCCCTCCAAGCTCCTTTTCCGACCACGTCCCTCCAAGCTCCTTTTCCGACCACGTCCCTCCAAGCTCCTTTTCCGACCACGTCCCTCCAAGCTCCTTTTCCGACCACGTCCCTCCAAGCTCCTTTTCCGACCACCACCACGCCTTTCCAAGTTCCCGAAGTTACTCGGCCGACCACGCCCTTCCAAGTGCCCGAAGTAACTCGGCCGACCACGCCCTTCCAAGTGCCCGAAGTTACTCGGCCGACCGCGCCCTTCCAGGTGCCCGAAGTTACTCGGCCGACCGCGCCCTTCCAAGTGCCCGAAGTTACTCGGCCGACCGCGCCCTTCCAAGTGCCCGAAGTTACTCGGCCGACCGCGCCCTTCCAAGTGCCCGAAGTTACTCGGCCGACCGCGCCCTTCCAAGTGCCCGAAGTTACTCGGCCGACCACGCCCTTCCAAGTGCCCGAAGTTACTCGGCCGACCACGCCCTTCCAAGTGCCCGAAGTTACTCGGCCGACCACGCCTTTCCAAGTGCCCGAAGTTACTCGGCCGACCACGCTGTACCAGCAGCTCCTAAGGACTATGCAGCCCTCCCAGTTCCAAGTGCCCGAAGTTACTCGGCCGACCACGCCTTTCCAAGTGCCCGAAGTTACTCGGCCGACCACGCCTTTCCAAGTGCCCGAAGTTACTCGGCCGACCACGCTGTACCAGCAGCTCCTAAGGACTATGCAGCCCTCCCCGTTCCAAGTGCCCGAAGTCACTCGGCCGACCACGCCTGTCCAAGTGGCCGAAGTCACTCGGCCGACCACGCCTGTCCAAGTGGCCGAAGTTACTCGGCCGACCACGCCTGTCCAAGTGGCCGAAGTTACTCGGCCGACCACGCCTGTCCAAGTGGCCGAAGTTACCCGGCCGACCACGCCTGTCCAAGTGGCCGAAGTTACCCGGCCGACCACGCCTGTCCAAGTGGCCGAAGTTACCCGGCCCACCACGCCGTTTCAAGTGCCCCAAGCTCCTGTGCCAAGGCCACGCAAATTACTCCCGTTGCCTTTGGGGTCGCCGGTCGCACCCGTACCAAAGCCACGGATCAGGTTTCTGGTGACGGACGGCCATTCTAGCACCGCTCTCCCAAGCACCGCTCTCCCAAGCACCGCTCTCCCAAGCACCGCTCTCCCAAGCACCGCTCTCCCAAGCACCGCTCTCCCAAGCACCGCTCTCCCAAGCACCGCTCTCCCAAGCACCGCTCTCCCAAGCACCGCTCTCCCAAGCACCGCTCTCCCAAGCACCGCTCTCCCAAGCACCGCTCTCCCAAGCACCGCTCTCCCAAGCACCGCTCTCCCAAGCGCCTGCCCGTCCAGCGCCTGCCCGCCCAGAAGTGGCGACGATGCTCCGGCGCTCGCAGAGGATGGGGCCGGCGACGTCGAGAGTGGTATTTCGCCGGAGTCCCTGGAAGAAGGGGCTGGCGACGTCGAGAGTGCCAATTCGCCGGTGCCCCTGGAGGAAGAAGCCGGTGACGTCGAGAGTGGCAATTCGCCGGAGTCCCTGGATGAAGGGGCTGGCGACGTCGAGAGTGCCAATTTGCCGTTGCCCCTGGAGGATGGGGCCGGTGACGTCAAGAGTGGTAATTCGCTGGTGCCCCTGGAGGAAGAAGCCGGTGACGTCGAGAGTGGCAATTCGCCGGAGTCCCTGGATGAAGGGGCTGGCGACGTCGAGAGTGCCAATTTGCCGTTGCCCCTGGAGGATGGGGCCGGTGACGTCAAGAGTGGTAATTCGCTGGTGCCCCTGGAGGAGGAAGCCGGTGACATCGAGTGTGGCAATAAGCCGGAGTCCCTGGAAGAAGGGGCTGGCGACGTCGAGAGTGCCAATTTGCCGTTGCCCCTGGAGGATGAAGCCGGTGACGTCAAGAGTGGTAATTCGTTGGTGCCCCTGGAGGAGGAAGCCGGTGACGTCGAGAGTGGCAATTCGCTTGAGTCCCTGGAAGAAGGGGCTGGCGACGTCAAGAGTGGAAATTCGCCGGAGTCCCTGGAAGAAGGGGCTGGCGACGTCAAGAGTGGTATTTCGCCGGAGTCCCTGGAAGAAGGGGCTGGCGACGTCAAGAGTGGTAATTCGTTGGTGCCCCTGGAGGAGGAAGCCGGTGACGTCAAGAGTGGCAATGCGCCGGAGTCCCTGGAAGAAGGGCTGGCGACGTCGAGAGTGCCAATTCTCGTTTCTGGCCGGCGCGGACGCCCGCCGGACCGACCACTGCCTCGTCTCGTTTCTGGCCGGCGCGGACGCCCGCCGGATCGACCTCAGCCTCGTCTCGTTTCTGGCCGGCGCGGACGCCCGCCAGACCTGCCACTGACTCGTCTCGTTCCTGGCCGGCGCGGACGCCCGCCGGATCGACCACAGCCTCGTCTCGTTTCTGGCCGGCGCGGACGCCCGCCGGATCGACCACAGCCTCGTCTCGTTTCTGGCCGGCGCGGACGCCCGCCAGACCTGCCACTGACTCGTCTCGTTTCTGGCCGGCGCGGACGCCCACCGGATCGACCACAGCCTCGTCTTGTTTCTGGCCGACACGGACGCCCGCCAGACTTGCCTCTGCCCCGTCTTGTTTCTGACCGGCACGGACGCCCGCCAGACCTGCCACTGACTCGTCTCGTTTCTGGCCGGCACGGACGCCTGCCGGACCGACTACTGCCTCGTCTTGTTTCAGGCTGGCGCGGACGCCCGCCGGAGCGACCTCTCCGTCTGTTCTTGGGTTGGTGTGGACGACCACCGGACAATGCTAGGTCAAGCACTCACCCTCACCGCTTGTTTCCGTTTCTCATGTTGTAATTGACCTTGGGACGTCTAGAATCCGTCCCTTAGAGGGGATGTACTGTCAGGAGTCGCTGGATTGCCTCTCCTGGCATGACGTCACGATAATTATCAGCTGTGACTAATTACGTGATTAGATTATTTTTGGTATTTAAGCATTATGATTTTCTGTGAACGCTGTCGGATCGTTCTGGTTTCGTTTCCTGTTTATCCTCGTAGTCATTGCCGTTTCCATTGACGCCACGCTGCATGTTCTTTTCGTTTGTAATGAGTGGTCAAGCCAAGTTATTTATGTTATGTTACCCCGTTTATTAAATTAACCTACAAGAGCTACAGATCTGCCTCACCTTTCCATTTACTTTGGCGACTCTGCATCTGGGTTCAACTTTCCCTCCTGTTACGATCGCGCCGCGTAGAGCGACGCGATCGTAACAGTTTGAAGCCTCTTCGTGTGAACAAGCGATTTTGCGACGCACTGCTTCGCGTTGAGTCAGGACTCAGCATGCTCCAGAGCATGCTCCAGTAGTCTGTGCCATGTTGGGGTTGCTTAGGCCCATTTTTTACTGTTTGCAGTTTTCTGTATAACGTGCAATCATTTTTTGCCATCATTCACTTTTGTCAATTTGTTTCTATTTTTCCCCAGGGGAGAATTTGTGTTTCTGGCAGGCCTGTGAAGACATTAGGCATGGAGAAAGCTCCAAAATTGTTGATAAAGTAGCTGAAATATACAAGTAAGAACAAAGACACTGACATTGTGAAATATGACAAAAATACACACTTTGAGGCTTACCATTTTATTTTAATCGCTCTGTTGCATGTTAACCAGAAATTTCTTGGCGCCTGGAGCCGCACGCTGGGTGAACATTGACAGTAAGACCATGGCTAAGACCTTAGAGGGCATCCAAAACCTGCATCGCTTTGTCATGGATGATGCACAAATGCACATATACTTCCTGATGAAGAAGGTCTGGGTCATTTTATATAATATTAGGCTATTGATGTTCTTAAAGGTGCTGTAAACTCAAAGTAAAAAAGAATAAATTGTTGGTAGAACAAAGTTAAGACTTTTGAAGAATTTTGAATGAATAAATTAAACATTAACTATGCAATGTTTATTTTCTTCATTGTATTTTCCTGTTGGTACTAAAGGATTCAGTAAGCGTGGGACACTGAATTGGTGGCCAGCCAATCGCTGGGCACAAGGAAAGGACATCCATTCACACTCACACTCATACCAATGGGATATTTAGGGTGTTCAAACAGGTTACCATGCATCTTTTTGGAGTGTGGAAGGAAACTGGAGAACCTAAAGAAAACCCAAGTGAACCGAGGGAGAACATCCAAACTCTACACAGTGAGTCGCCAGCTGAGGTCGAGGATATGGCCGTGATAATCATAAAACCACGAAGATAGGACAGTGAACTAACTGATAAGACGATCCAGCGGCGTGGTCATGTTCCTGGTGGCTTCAACTATTTTTCGCTGGCTAAGGACTCACACCAGGAAGCGCTCGGAAGGGGCTGGGCCTGTGATTGGATGACAGGCGCAATGTCCACCAGTCTGGTCCGGGGCCTGCCTGACAGTTGTCTGTAGTTGGGGTTTTGGGGAGGATGTGTGTTCTGTCTGTGGGATTATTGTATGCATTTCGCCTATTGTGTCCCTCGTGGTTTCTTTTATCGCGTATGATCTGGTGTGCGTATTTTATCATCAACCCCTGTCTGTCCATTTAAACCTTGTGTTTGGGAGTCTTTGTCGGATTGTCTGCTTTACCCAGATTTGTGTACGATTTTTCAATGCCATGTTCCAAGTTACTCGTTTCCCCATGTCTTTCCATGTCAGAATTGGTTTTGTTTTTTAAATCTAAGTCCTTGTTATTATCTGAAGATCCTGGCTTAGGTATTAAAGTTTTTGCTTGAGTACTCCATTCCACACCCTTGATTGATTCCCTGCATTTGGGTCCTTCTGCGTTCCATGCTTGATGCCACACTTACCGTGACACTCCCTGACCGGACAATTCGCCTACAGACGTTTTGCCGACGGACATCTGGCCGATGGACAGTTCGCCGAGTGGGAGTTTGGCCGAAGGGATTGTTAGCCGAACGGATAGTTAGCCCAACGGATAGTTAGCTGACCGGATAGCCAGCCGACCGGACGTTGTGCCGAAACGGGATTCACGCTAGTGACTAGCCTGAGATTTTGAGTCTTGCTTTTATTTGTTCAATAAAATAATAAATTAAACACTTTATTTTATTCACACACAGTTTACAATAAATTACAATTAATATTAGTTGGATGAAATTTAGGATATGTTAGAGGAAAGACCGGTCCAATAGTACTGCACCCCGCTGGACATAGTTCATCTCTTCTCTCTTGTGTGTGTGTACATGCTGCCAATGTATATATATATTTTGCGTCATTGGACAATCGATGGAATCTTCAAGAGGAACCGTAGGGGCAGCAGGATGAGCTTCTGTCTGCGAAAGGTTTTTGGCACACAATGTAACATGGCGACTGCTATTTTTTTTTCATCTATCAAAATGCTTTTCAGTAGGGGCTTTTACGAGAAGCGGAAGACAGGGAAGTGGCTTCCAAATTTTTCCTCATGGATTTTGACATTATTATTAAAACATTTTTTCACTTTCACAGAAAAAAATTTGTATGTGAAGGCGGGGAAGATGAGGCCACAAAGTGAAAAAGGATCACAGTAATGACACAATGGTTTTAGGGCATTGTGGGACACAAGAAAAGTGGATCTTGGGCGCGATGGACGATTGGTTAGCGTATCGGCCTCACAGGTCTGGGGTTGAAGGTTCGATCCCAAGTTGGTCCTCACTGCGTGGGGTTTGCATGTTCTCCCTTGACTTGTGTGGGTTTTCTCCAGGTACTCTAGTTTCCTCCCACATCCCAAAAAATCCAGTCGGCTGGTTGAACACTCTAAATTGCCCTTAGGTATATGTAAGTGTGAGCGTGAATGGTTGGCTGTCTCCTCAAGCCCAGCAGTTGGCTTGCCACCGGGTCTTCCCTGCCTGGTGCCTGCAGTTAGTTGGCTTAAGCTCTGTTTACTCACCCACGCATATAAGCCGCACCCTTAAAATTGTTGAATTTGACAATTTTACGTGTATAAACCGTCCCCTGATTCACAATTTTCACCTCCATATTCATGGTTTTAATAGGGCCTACAAAAGTGATGCTTTGAATGAAAAATCTTAAGAAAAGTTTTTACACGTGGTATTTCTGAGATACTGTATGAATCAAGAGATCACTATTAGGGTCAATATCATACGTTATTATTCCTGCCTTTTTAAATGCAAAATGTTAAATTATTCAATTTGAAAAAATAAATAACTATATCTTAATGAGAACCTGATGATTTCTAATGACAGGATTACAATTTTCTTACCCAAAGATTTAGATGCGGCAGCTATATTGCTTCTAATGTCAAAATATCACAATTCTTTCGATGGTTCATATTACTGAAATAGTTGTCAATTTCGAGCAAGAAATAAAACTAAACAAAAAATCTAAGTGGAAATTTGTTTTATTTCAAAATCAAGGCTACTCGCATCTGGATAGTCAGGGCACGTTTAACTAGGGAAGACGGCAGCGCCTTAGGTAAGATGGCGGTGCCCCGAGCAAGCAGTGACTGGCACGTGAGTTTTTTTCTTGAATTTCATTCATAGACATTTAAATAAATTTTGTTTAGCATTTTATCTGTTCATCTTCTCTCTGTTTTGAAATAAATTACCGTATCGGCCGCATTGTCTTGCGTCATGGCGCCATGACGTCATGGCGTCATGATGGAATGAGTTTATGTCACCCTGTTATGGCATTGTCAACTGTGTCTATGGTAAGTTTTAACGGATAGGACATTTACAGGTGAAGGGAGACAGTCTTTAATGCCTAATATCAATTTTGGAAAATACATTTAAATTATATCCAGCAAAAAAAGCTGAGTTTCTCTTAGCAGTAAATTCTAACATAAGTATTTTAAGCTAATCAAAGTAGGTTATATTCCTTTCTGTTCAATTTCCTTCTCATTTGACATAATTATTATTGTTATTGCCTGCTTAGGATTCTCCTGACAGAATTATATTTTTAATTGTCCAATGTTCTACACATTTTTAAAGGAATCTGATTGCATTCACTGACAGAGGTTTCCAGCACCTTTAAGTAATATTTGATGTTTCTTCACTGTTTTTTTTGGCTACATTTAAGGGGGCACTCGGACGTTTGGTCGCCGGACGTTTGGTCCCCCGTTGGTCCCCGGTTACTGTTGAAACCAGCTCTCAAAATTATATTCACAGGAGTTTTATATCTAAATATCTACTGTTGATTCATGAGAGAGTTTAATATCTAAATATCTACTGTTGATTCATGAAAAAGAGAGGTTAATATCTAAGTACTGTTGAAACCAGCTCTCAAAATTATATTCACAAGAGTTTAATATCTAAATATCTACTGTTGATTCAGGAGAGAGACATTAATATCTTAGTACTGTTTAATATCTAAGTACTGTTGAAACTAGCTCTTAAAATTATACTCATGAGAGTTTAATACAGTGGACCCTCGCTTATCGCGGGTAATGGGGACCGGGACACCCCCGCAGAAGGGTGAAACTGAAGTAGCCGGGCGCCATTTAAAAACGCTTACAGAAACGTATAACACGTGACCAAAACCACCACCAGGCTAATATGCTGTTCATTCAGGTGCTTTATTCCACATTAGAACGCAGGTGTTATGTTGGTGCATACAAACAAATATAATATAGTATATATATAGAGTAAAAAAACTGGAAATGTAATAAATGTAAACTTTTATTCAGAAAACTCGGAAATTCAAAAACATCATAGCAGAGTCACTCGATCCTTGCATCATGGCAGAGTCACTCGATCCTTGTGGGCTTTGAAACCTGTCTTCTGAAGTTCGTCCTTGAAAAGAAATGTTCGGGACAGCATCCTCTTCCAGTAGAGTCCAGTTTCATCCATGTTGAAAACTTGCTCCGGGACATAGCCATTTTCTTCTATCATTCCCGGAAACACATCCTCAACATAGCGCCTCACTTTTGCTCCATGCAGCGACACATTCCTTAGTCCGACTCGCCGCTTAAACCTCTCAAGCCAGCCCTTACTTCGGATTAAGTTTCCGTCCAGGCTGATTTGCTTCGCCATACAATCACGGATCCATATGACCAGTGCATGGAGAGAGTTTGGGAGGCATCACGAAGGGCTTCACAAAACGTTTACGCTTAACTTAGCGAGAAGCGTACTGTATAGCACGAGATAGGCGTGGACTGAGAATGGGCATCTGTGGCGAATGGGCCAATAGGGAGTCGAGTACATTCAGTGAGCATTCAGCTGGCCAATCAGCTTGCGTTTATGCCCGTGATGCGGAAGTGACGCGGCCGTAATCCCCCATGATGCTTTGCGCATACGTGCATTTTTTGTGTTTTAAAATTTATAAAATGATAGAATTACTAATTCTAATTGAATATTTTGTTTCCACGCCCTGTAGGACGACGTAATTTATAATCTTAATGTAATATCTTTAAAAAAAAAAAAATCCTGAAAAAAATCTGCGAAGCTCTGCAGGCAGCAATAAGTGGAACGCGAAGTAGCGAGGGTCCACTGTATCTAATTATCCAATATCAAAATATCAATAAGAGCACTCATTTAACATACCGGCTGCTGCCCTTGACTGTCATAAGCGTCCAATGAACCTTCATTCTCTCTGGGGGAACTTGCAATGTTGAAATACTTTAGATGGTCAGTTTTATTAAACAAATAAAAGTATTAGCGTACTTCTAGCCCGGAACTTTGACATTAAAACAAAAGGCAATAAGTTAATTTTACTTATTAAAAAGAAGACAAACAAATTAACAGATGGTGATTTTATTGAAGCAGTAAACTTTCCAAATTCTGTACGAAAAAATATTGTACAAATTATGTACAAAGGGAATCCACAGATGGGAGTTTTCATTAAAAAAAACAATAAAACTTACACATACTACTTACTATTTAAGGTCAATTCGCAGACGTTTTGTCCCGCCGTCGGTGCCGTGCCATCTCTGTTGTGCGCCGGTCAAGAAAGAATGGAGGTAGGTCGTGTGATAGCTTATATAGGTATTGTGGAAATGCAAAATGGAATCAAGGTCG
Source organism: Stigmatopora nigra (assembly GCF_051989575.1). Taxonomy (NCBI): domain Eukaryota; kingdom Metazoa; phylum Chordata; class Actinopteri; order Syngnathiformes; family Syngnathidae; genus Stigmatopora; species Stigmatopora nigra. The sequence continues at coordinate 1,516,108 of NC_135516.1, forward strand.
CTCGGGGTAACCCGGATGTAGATCTTGCGTGGCAATGCTCTTATTGATATTTTGATATTGGATATTTGGATATTAGAATCTCTCATGAATGGTTTCAACAGTAGATATTTAGATATCAAACTCATGAATCAACATTTACTGCTTCAATAAAAACACCATCTGTGAATTTGCTTTGTCTTCTTTTGAACAAATACATTTGACTTATTGCCTTTTGTTTTAATGTCAAAGTTTCGGGCTAAAAGTATACTAAGACTTTTATTTGTTTGATAAAAATGACCATCTAAAGTAGTAGTAGTAGATATTTAGATATTAAACTCATGCGGATATAATTTTGAGAGCTGGTTTCAACAGTACTTAGATATTAACCTCCATCTCTCATGAATCAACAGAAGATATTTAGATATTAAACTCTCATGAATATAATTTTGAGAGCTGGTTTTAATAGTACTTAGATATTAAACAGTACTTAGATATTAAACAGTACTTAGATATTAAACAGTACTTAGATATTAAACAGTACTTAGATATTAACCTCCTTCTCATGAATCAACAGCAGATATTTAGAAACTAAACTCTTGTTGAGAGCTGTTTTCAACAGTACTGTTACAGATTACAGTTATGCATACCGGTCAACCTCTGCCGATAACTGCCCTTCTAAATGATTATGATTCCCCGTACAAACCCCCCCAAAAAACGTACAAACACCGTACGACGCATGTTTACTCGCGGTAACTCGTTTCTTACTATGTGGCTCCTCCATGCTTGATTGCACGATATTTACTCTATGTATATTTATGCATGCGCATGTCATCCTTTATCGATATTGCCGTACGACCGCTAAAAAATACATACAATTGGGGATAATTTTTGCTGGTATACCGTGACAATAGTAATGATCGATCACAGTAGATCACAGTAGCGTCGTTGGCTACCAGCCTACGAGACTATCTGGATTTTAGCCAAAACGGTCTTGTTGAGATCGGTTTTCATAAATATTGGCGATTTTAAAAAAAAGTTCCCCGTACAAAAGTCAGTGTACGGCGTACATGATTTGAAATGGTAAAAAAATAGTATAAAATACGCATAAAACGTACAAGTTGACAGGTATGGTTATGCATAGTGACATCTAGTGGGTCATCACTGTAACTTTCTCTCAGTTTGACCCATAATGCTTTGCACTGTTGTTTGTATTCATTCAACAAAAGACACATGGTGTCAGAAGTGGCTGGCTAAAACTCGAAGCAATGGCAAACAATGGGATTCCGGCGCCAAAGGGCATGCAGATGTCCGGAGATTTGGCAAAGAACTGGGACGTTTTTCAGGCTGGATTTGAGGACTTTGTGTTAGCCACAGGGCTATACGAGATGCGATTACCGTGAGTTAAAGGATGAGATGATTTGTGACAGGCACTTGCTCAGAGTTGCAAGTGAGGACACTCGAAGGCGCTTGCTGTGTGAGCGAGACCTCACGTTGCCAGATACAGTGGAAATATGTCACCTTGCTGAGCTGACTGAGAAACGCATAAAAACCACGGAAAGCCAGCTAGTACAAGTGGACAGTGTGTATGCAGCAGAGAGACAGACTGGGAGATGTAGAATGCCTGACAAGAGAAGTGTGCAGTTGGCTTGCAAATACTGCGGAAACAAGCATGGCAAGGAACAATGCCCAGCCTATGGTAAGGCAAAACATTTTGCCAAGGTATGCCAGGCGGTTAACAGGACCAAGAAAGTAAATGTGCTGGAAGCTGTAGAGCAAGAGAGAAGAGATGAAGACTGATATGTGGATAATACGTTCATAGACACAGAATGCATCAGCGCAGTGAATTCAAAAGGCAAGAAATGGTTTGTGCACCTAAGATTGAACAAGAAAAGACAAGCATGCCAGCTAGACACCGGTGCCACTTGCAACGTCATGAGCTGCAGGACCAAAGAGAAGTTGTCGCCCGGTATAGCCCTACATCCAAGTTCAACTAGGCTGAGACTTTACTCAGGTGAAACGATGCTATCACAAGGGAGATTCCACACAGAATGCGCCATCAAAGGAGTCCCTCCTCTCTGGGGCCACACGTGCACGCCTGGGCCTATTGACATTCACAATACCGGAGGAGTTGAACAAAGTAGAGGGAAGAGAAGGCATGCCCCTCACGAAAGAGCAGCTGCTATACAAGTATGCTGACGTCTTCAATGACCCTGTGGAGTCAGTCCCAGATGAAATACATTTTGACCTCGATCCAAATGTATCCCCAGTACAGAGCGCACCTCGGAATGTTCTTGTAGCATTTAGGGAGAGGGTCAAGGACGAACTAGACAGACACATCAGAGCAGGCAATTTCACAACAACGAGCGAACTTACAGCATGGATAAGTAATATAGTAACAGTTGCAAAACCGGAAATGATAAGGCTGTGTTTTGACCCTAGACCATCAAACCGAGCACTGCTGAGGTCTCACTATCACATGCCAATGCTTGAAGATGTACTGTACCAGCTACCCAAGGCTAAAATATTTACATTGGTCAATGTCCGCAACGCTTTCCTACAGTGAAGACTTGACGAGGAAAGCAGTCGCTTGACGACGTTTTGGACACCATGGGGCCGCATGAGGTGGCTTAAGCTGCCATTCGGTGTTTCAGTAGCACCGGAGATCTACCAACGCAAACAGCACAAACTTCTAGCAGGCCTAGCTGGCATTGAACCAATAGCAGACGACATCCTGGTTGTTGGGTGCCGTGAAGTTGAGACTAGGTGAGTGAAAGCTGCAATTCAAACTTCAGTCGGTTCACTTCCACGGGCACATACTGTCGTCAGACGGACTTAATATAGACCCTGAGAAAACACGAGCTGTGGTGGAGATGCCGACTCCCACAGATGCAAAGGCTGTGCAACGCTTCATCGGGTTTGTAACCTATCTCGCCAAATTCCTCCCAAAGGTCTCTGAAGTGTGTGAACCACTCCGCAGACTCTTGGATAAAGATACAGAATGGCACTGGCTGGCCAAACACGACAACACAGTAAAGGAGATAAAGCGGCTGGTCTTCCACACACCTTTTCTCCAATACTATGACATCACAAAACCTGTCACCATCCAGAGTGATGCCAGCATGAGTGGGCTTAGATGCTGCTTGCTGCAAGGCGGATAGCCGATGGCTTTCGCCTCGACAGCCCTAACACAAACTGAACCAAATTATGTTCAAATCGAGAAAGAGTGTCTGAGCATAGTTTTTGCGTGCCAAAGATTCCACCAGGACTTATATGGCAGGGAATTGATCATAGCAGAAACGGACCACAAACTGCTGATCGCCATATTCAAGAAGCCCATCCTGAGTTCGCTAAAACGTCTCCAAGGAATGTTAATGCAACTGCAGTCCTACAACCTGGACGTGGTATATAAACCACACTGTGTTCTCAGCCCAGGCAGAGTATGCGCAGCCGGACCAAGCCGAACACCTGAATGTCACTCCTTTCCGATACCAGCAGATAGTGCAGCATACAGAAACTGATGAGAAACTCCAGGAGCTGAAGAAGATAATCCTGGCTTGAAGGAGGACACCCAGCTGGCAGTGCGAGACTACTGGCTATTCCAAGATGGATTGAACGTGCGGAATGGGGTGGTATACAGAGTCCAGTGCATCATTATCCCAAAGGCCCTCAAAGCAGAGATGCTCAGGAGGATACACTTGAGCCATATTGTTGACGAGGCCTGTTATAGACTGGCCAGGGGCACCCTCTTCTGGCTAAGTATGAGAGCTGAAATCAAATATTTTGTAGCTAACTGTGCCGCATGCAATGAGTACGCAAGGGTTCAGCAAAAGGAATCCATGATGTCACATGAGATACCCACGCGTCCGTGGAAGACGGTGAGCATGGACACAAATGCATATGCAGGCAAAGACTTTCTTATTTTTGTAGCCCACTACTCAGATGTCTGGGAAATTGACCAGCTGCCTGACCTATCCGCCAACACGCTGATCAAGCGCTGCAAAGCCCAATTTGCGGATCATGTGCAACCGGACAAGGTAGTTACGGACAATGGACCCCAATTCCCCAGTGAACAATTCAGAAAGTTTGCTTCAAGCTAGGGTTTTACTCATGTCACGTCGTCGCCCCGCCATCCGAAGTCAAACGGCAAAGCCGAGGCAGCTGTAAAGATAGTCAAATCGCTCTGTAAGCGGGCGAATGCAGATGGGACAGACAGATGGAGGGCCATCCTTCACTGGCGCAACACGCCCACAGAGGGGATAGGCAGTAGTCCCACCCAGCGACTAATGTCAAGGAGGCTCAAATCCTTTCTACCAGTTGCAGAAAGCCTACTCCAACCACATATGGTGGTCAGAGTGACTGACAAGGAAAACGGCGATTGGCGAAGTCGACCTATGACAGATCCGCCAAAGACCTCCCACAGCTAAATGTGGGAGCCCAGATTAGAATGAAGCCGCTTCCGGGTGACCGCAGAGGGAGATGGCCATTGGGCCAATGCATTAATAAAGTTGCTCCTCGCTCATTCGTGGTGGATGTTCACGGCACTCTCTACAGGCGCAACCGCGTGGATCTACATGTGGCAGAGCGCTCAGCGCAAATAAAGGGTCCGGAACGGCGAAGTCTGGAACCGGGACCGGTGACTGGGACATCAACCCAGGGAGAGACAGCCCATGGGTCAGGCCATGGGGAATCGCACCGTGCGGAAAGCCCAAGCGCCCCAAACAGTCTGGCTCCTCGCAGCCCGTCTACACCAGCACCAGGACGATACCAGACACCGGAGAGACGCAACGACTCACCAGGCCAGGCAGTCTACACACGTTGTGGCCGCCTCTCACAGCCACCGCCTAAACTGAATTGTTCATCATTGAAGAGCATACATGAAAAACATTGGTCCGACTGGGGTGTACGCCGCACGGTGCCCTTACTAAGCCCAGACACACGCATACATAGACAATGACAACACACATGAAGAAATTGCACTCAAAACTTTGGTTTATTGTTGGATTACTGTGGTTTGGTTGTTCGATTGCTAAAGAAAAAAAATGAAAGAAAGAAAAAATGTCATTGTGTTACAAGAATAGTTTAACGTGACAGAGCAGTAATCTAAAGAAGGGAAGATGTTACAGATTACAGTTATGTATAGTGACATCTAGTGGGCCATCACTGTAACATGCTCTCAGTTTGACCCATAATGCTTTGCGCTGTTGTTTGTATTCATCCGAATAAAGACACGTTCAGAAACAAGTACTTACTCTCTGTCACCATTAGACTGGCGACCAAAAGACCGGGGACCAACGGGTACCCAAACGTCCGGCCAGGATTTAAGGGGACCAAAATTTTGTATAATAATATGCATAGCTGGGGAGGGTTGCCAGAAATGTACTCAAGTAACCTAGAAATGACATTGCTTGCAGCTCCTATGCAGATGCTTCACGACTACAAAAAGTCTCAGGTCAATCGCTACTAATTTATTTTGTGCTAAAAATGTATCTGATTTATCAGACAGAGGAAATTATAAGAGCTCTTACATGAACCCAAAAAGGGACCGTCTGACATGATTATTGCAATTTTGACTACACGATTTTGTGTGGATGTTTGGTCTAATGGAATCTTGTGATGCAACGTCTCAATGGTGTAACTGGTAGAGCCACTCTTGGCATCTCTGGCAGAAATTAAATAAATGTATGCAATATGTATTTAATGTGTAGAATAAATAAGAAAAATGCAACAAATCTATTGTAGCCTAACAAAAGCGGGACAATAGTAACATTTTTTCTAATCAAATCTCAAGAAAAATTATGGTGCGACAAAAAAACATACCGATACATTTTAATTTTTTTAAACTTACTCGGGATAATAGAAAGGAAAAAACTGTAACATGACAACCTACGTCAGATAATATGTAATGTATCAAAGAACATCTTTAAATATATATTTAACTCTTATAAAGATTCATACTGTGATCAATTTGTGTTAAAGTGAGTTTTCCTTTTATTTATTTTAAGATAAAAGCAATTGAACCAGGATTAAGCCCTGCATAATAACACAATCTTACGTAATATATGTATAAAGGATTTTTGATTTTTAAAACAATTAATATATAGAGCTGCAATTCTTGCCTTTCTGTGTGTATGCTTTGGTCTTTAGGATTCTTATCCCAGGTATGTTAAATCGAACCTTTATAAGAACATGCTGACCAGGGCTGCTATTCCGCAGGAGACAAAGAAAAGGTGAAGAAGATCACACATTTCTGAATGGTTGATGAGGAACCCACCTCAATGTGTTAACTCCCCTCTAACTTTCACTTCTGTTCTTTACTTGTTAAGCGTGTTCCCTTTTATGAGGAGACAACGACACTCAAGCCCTTCACCTGCCAAAGTCATCACTCAAGAAGAATGCGTCACCCAAGGCTCTGGGCAGCCAAGAACCAGCTCTGCGGCTATCTGAAGACAGGCTAAAACACATCAGGTTCTATCTAGAACTATATATTTCATTCATTTGTTGTCACCACCTTAAACTTTCTCACTTTGAACGACTACTTCCAATTTTTTCCTGAACTCCTTACTCGAGGAAAAAATAAATAAATGTATGTATGTATGTATATATATATATATATATATATATATATATATATATATATATATATATATATATATATATATATATATATATATATATATATATATATATATATATATATATATATATATATATATATATATATATATATATATATATATATATATATATATATATATATATATATATATATATATATATATATATATATATATATATATATATATATATATATATATATATATATATATATATATATATATATATATATATATATATATATATATATATATATATATATATATATATATATATATATATATATATATATATATATATATATATATATATATATATATATATATATATATATATATATATATATATATATATATATATATATATATATATATATATATATATATATATATATATATATATATATATATATATATATATATATATATATATATATATATATATATATATATATATATATATATATATATATATATATATATATATATATATATATATATATATATATATATATATATATATATATATATATATATATATATATATATATATATATATATATATATATATATATATATATATATATATATATATATATATATATATATATATATATATATATATATATATATATATATATATATATATATATATATATATATATATATATATATATATATATATATATATATATATATATATATATATATATATATATATATATATATATATATATATATATATATATATATATATATATATATATATATATATATATATATATATATATATATATATATATATATATATATATATATATCCTCACATGGACCCATATTAATACCAACAAAATTCAGATCTAGCCGAGGTTAATCATGATCAATCAATTAATAAGAAGAATGGCACTTTTTTGCAATTAACTTCACAGTTTAATAATCTTCAATAGCAAACAAGTTATTAAGTGGTTTTAGGCATGTTTTAAGTAAAAATAAAGGCGAAATGAATGAGTACTCCAAAAATAATATTTTAATACAGTACTGATTTATGTTCATAAAAGTTGTTAAAATGTTGAGTGTGAAATGAAAAAAAATCTGGCAGTCATGTTAATTCATTTTTTTAATAAACAGCTGCTGTTTTTTTCTCTTCTAAGCAAAGGGCTGATAAAAATGGTTAATTACTCATATTTGATAAGAATCTTACATACATCTTACATCTTCCATACTGCTTATCCTCACGAGGGTCACCGGGGAAGATGGAGCCTATCCCAGCCTACCATGTGCAGCGGAAAGGGGAGAGACCCTGAATTGGTCGCCAGACCAAAAATAATAAATAATTGAATTAATTCTTGTTAATGTTGACTACAACTAATGTATTATGTTGACTACTCGGTATTTATTATGTTGACTACTCGTTACTTATTTGTTATGTTGACTACTCGGTACTTATTTATTATGTTGACTACTCAGTACTTATTTATTATGTTGACTACTCGGTACTTATTTATTATGTTCCCCACTCAGTACTTATTTGATTATGTTGACTACTTGGTACTTACCGTATTTTTACGAATATAAGGCGCACTTTAAATGTTACATTTTGTAAGATTAGACAATGTCTCTTTGCAAATACTTGTTCATATTGTATTAGTTTTTGTAAGTATAACAGATTCGTAGTCATCCTTATGGCTGACATGTCAGCATAAACACCCAACTGTCTGACTGAATAATCAATCTTAGTCTTGTGATTGGGTTGACATGTCAGCACAAATACTCAACTGTCCGACACTGATGAATTACTTTTTGCCCTGCAAATGACTGAAACGTATCTGTCCAAAGTCTTAGTGACAACTGTCAGTTTTGCCTGTATTTAAGACACTCACTGGTCATTCGACTAGAGTTGCAAGAACATCGCGCTGAACAGGACTCCACTGTTAAAGCTGTCACTCTCCACTTTGCAGTTTGGTAATAAACCTATTTCCTATTTAAATTGATCTCACTCTTTCTTGACCCGCTCCTGAAGTTGTATTTTCAGACCTATCAATTTTCTCTAAAATAGACAAGGCACCTTATAATCCAGTGAACTTTATAAATGGACCAATACTAAAATTGATATCACGATAAAATAAAACAACTCAGTCGATCGGGTACACCATCCTCTACAGCTCTCACAACTACGGCAAGGAGCCCCGACTCTATTTCCAGTGCCCAGTGACTGCTGGGATATATAGTTCTTTTGTCAATACACCCAGTATGACGGCAAATACACTAATATGGTGCTCGCCGTCATTTAAAAGCAAAGTTATGACCAGCATGGGAACAGTGGATGGTAGCTGGCGAACACAGCTTCACGAAGAGTGAAAGGCAGCGCCGGGCTAATTATGCTACGATTTGTGAATGGATTGTGGCTGCCTACATTGTAAAATGGCTAAAATGCAACCGAACTCAGTTTTGCTTCCGTTGCCTTTTTAAAAACGTGTTCTAACTGTGTGGGTGGAGTGTCTATGTTTAAGCTAGTGTATGTTTTGCCATGCCTGGCTGCATCTTTTTTAACGGTGCGTCCTTTGTGTGTCAAATACAGAAATAGCACTCGTTACTGACACTGCGGCTTAAAATGCGATATGACGTATAGTCGTGAAAATACGGTATTTATTATGTTGACTACTCGATACTTATTTATACTTATTTATTATGTTGACTACTCGATACTTATTTGTACTTATTTATTATGTTGATTAATTGGTACTTATTTGTACTTATTTATTATATTGACTACTCTGTACTTATTTGTACTTATTTATTATGTTGACTACTCGGTACTTATTTGTACTTATTTATTATGTTGACTACTTGGTATTTATTTATTATGTTGAATACTCTGTACTTATTTATTATGTTGACTACTTATTTATTTAATACTTATTCATTGTTTATCTGTTTGTTGGTTATTGTGTTTACTAATTATGTATTCATTTATTACAGATTGATTCATGATTTATTTTTCGGTTTGTTGTTATTTGTGCACTGAGGGTTAAACTCCTTACACTTGTGTAATAAAAATAAAAGCATTCAATTCATTCATTTTCTGAACCACTTTATCCTCACAAGGGTCACTAGGGGCTGCTGCAGCCCATCCCAGCTGACTTCAGATGAGGGACACCCTGAATCAGTGGCCAGCCGATCGCAGGGCACAAGGAGATGTCCAATCAGCCTACCATGCATGGTTTTGGAATGTGGGTGGAAACCCAGAGTAAACCCATGCAGCCCCGGGAGAACATGCAAACTCCACACAGGTGGACCGATGTGGATTTTAACCCAGGATCCCAGAACTGAAGTTGACTCCCCATTTCAATTCATAAAATGAAATAAGTACATTAGCTGCAAAGCGACCTATAATTCATCAACTAAACACATAATGAGGAGGATGAGGGTGATAATCGGACATAGGCTTTGTCATTGACTCGACAAAAACCTCATTGTCATCATACCCAGCTGCGTATGACGAAATTGGTAGTGCTTCTCCATAAGGTGCGTTTTCCCGGCAAAAGAACCAAATAAGTGATAATTTCAGACTCGTTGGCATTCTGCCGTGATGTGTACATTGCATCACCCCCCCACCCCCCGTCAGTCAGCCAGTAGGATTCAGATCACCGCCCAACGTCTTTGTTACATACACCCCAAAGTTATTACACAGAAGGGATTGTGTGTCATGTTACCGCAAGTTTAAAGTCCTGATGAATGTGGGGGAAAAATGTCCTTGAGCCTATTTGTCCATTCATTGTGAGACCTGTAGCGTCTCCCAGAGGGCAGCAGCTGGAACAGGTTGTGACCAGGGTGGTATGGGTCCCCGACAATATTACGGGCTCTGCGGAGGTAACGAGGACTGGCAATGTCTACCAGCGAGGGCAGAGAGCAGCCGGCGATCTTCTGGGCAGTGGTAATTACTCCCTTTTTGTCTGCTGCCGTGCTTCCAGCGTACCACACTGATGCAATATGCCAGGATGCTCTTCAAAGTGGCTCTAAAGAAGATTACCAAAAGCTTAGTTTCCAATATGTTCCCCCTGAGTACCCTGAGGAGATGGGGTCGTTTAATGGCGTTCTTCACTACTGCCGTTGTATTTGTAGACCAGGAGAGCTTATCCGTGACGTGTACACCCAGGAGTTTAAAGGACTGGACCCTGTCTACACATACTCCATTGTGGCACTTGGTTGGTTCTTGCTTGCTGGGCATACCCATTGAGCCATTGTTCATTTTTTGATATCATGTACCACATGCTCACAGAACTCTCGATGTGACTTTGACACTTGTCCAACAACATCCTCCAGTCTTCATCTCACTGGAGTTGGCATGGCTTCAACAATCACTGCTTTAAATACCGTCATCATGTCAATCTCCTCTTCTGTTTCCACCTTTTGAACAGCCGGCTGATGTATTTGGTAGGATTTTCTGTGTAAGTGATCGGCTGGCCGTTGGGATAAATCTTTATTGGATATTCCCTACGCAGTGTTTCCCACAAGTCTTTGCAGTATGGATTTAACTTAAGTCTATCCGCCTCTGCGTTACGCATCCAATGATGTCTGTTCTGGTATAGAACATTTTCCATTGTTGGTATTCCCAAAACTCTAGCCTCACAGCTCTGGGGTCCTGGGTTCAAATCCATGAAACGTCCACCTGTGTGGAGTTTGTGTCGGGTTTAAAACCATAAACATTCAATACTTCGGATCAGAGGAAGCGCACGCAGAGTCCGCTTGATGAGATTTTCAAAGACTTCAGCTGAAGGAGGGGTCAGAGTAGCCAGTGCTGGGAGATGTATCCATCCCCCAGCCTGACCAGTTCGAATCCCTACCTACCCCCAACAGTTGACCATGTGACCTAGTGATAGGTTCATAAATAATTACCCTTCCGATGTAATTATCAATCACTGCACGCAGACATCTTATTCAATTATTGACATTTAATTAAATAGATTTCATCATGGATAAGGCCCTTAAGGGAAGATACAGCAAAGAAACATGACTTCCCCCTTGTCTTCAAAGTATCCTCTCGAACAGTATTTCGCGTACGGCTTTAAGGCCATAAATCAAAACAATTACAAGGTTCAAAAACAACATCATTGCGCAATAACACACACAAACTTCCACCCAAAAAACCCAACAAAATGTGACAGTAATATGGTACGTAATAGTAATAAACGTACCTACGTATACATACCTACGTATACGTACCTACGTATACGTACCTACGTATACGTACCTACGTATACGTACCTACGAATACGTACCTACGTATACGTACCTACATACCTGCGCGACTACGTACCTATGTAAGTACATACCTACCTCCCTACGTAGGTACGTAGGGAGGTAGGTATGTAGGTGCATAGGTACGTACCTAAGTACCCACATAGGTACGTACTTACGTAGGTACTTTCCTTTGTACCTACGTACCTGTGTAGCTACGTACCTACATAAGTATGTACCTACGTAGGTTTGTACCTATGTACCTACCTCCCTACGTAGATACGTAGATACGTAGGTACATAGATACGTAGGTATGTAAGTACGTACCTACGTAGGTATATACCTACGTACCTACATACCTACTTAGGTACGTACCAACGTCCCTACGTTCCTATGTACCTACGTACCTACGTACCTACATAACTACGTACCTACGTACCCACGTACCTACATACCTATGATCTACGTACCTACCTACCTACGTACCTATGTAGGTACGTACCTACGTAGGTATGTACCTACCTAACTAGGTACGTACCTACGTAGGTACATACCTACATACCTACGTACCTACGCACCTACGTAGGTGCGTACCTAAGTACTGACTTACCTACGTACCTACGTACCTATGTAGGTACGTACCTACGTAGGTACGTACGTACTTATGTCGGTAGGAACCTATGTACCTACATACTTACATACCTACGTAGGTACAAACCTACGTACCTACGTAGGTACGCACCTACGTACCTACGTAGGTACGCACCTACGTACCTACGTAGGTACGCACCTACGTACCTACGAAGGTACGTACCTAGTTACCTACTAACCTACATACCTACATAGGTACGTAACTAAGTACCTACGTACCTACGTACCTATGTACCTACGTACCTACGTACCTATGTACCTACGTACCTATGTACGTACCTACCTACGTACCTACTGACCTACCTACGTACCTACTGACCTACCTACGTACCTACTGACCTATCTACGTACCTACGTAGTCACGTACCTACGTACCTACCTACGTAGTCACGTACCTACGTACGTACCTACGTAGGCACGTACCTACGTACCTACGTACCTATGTAGGTACATACCTACATACCTACATACCTACGTACCTACGTACCTACGTACCTACATACCTATGTACCTACATACCTATGTACCTACATAGGTGCGTACTTATGTACCTACGTACTTATGTAGGTGCATACCTACCTAGGTACGTACCTATGTACCTACGTACCTACGTACCTACATAGGTAAGTACCTATGTACCTACGTACCTATGTAGGTACATACCTACGTAGGTACGTACCTACGTAGATACATACCTACATACCTACATAGGTAGGCACCTACGTAGGTACATACCTACGTAGCTATGTAGGTATGTACCTTTGTAGGTACGTACCTACAAACCTACGTACCTACGTAGGTAAGTACCTATCTACGTACGTACCTACATACCTACGTACCTAGGTACTACTTAGGTACGTACCTATGAACCTACGTACCTACTTACCTATGTACCTACATACCTACGTACCTACATACCTACGTACCTACATACCTACCTACCTAACTAGGTACATACCCATATACCTACGTACCTACATACCTACGCACCTACGTAGGTGCGTACCTAAGTACCTACTTACCTACGTACCTACGTAGGTACGTACCTACGTACCTACATGCCTATGTACCTACGTACCTACGTACCCACGTACCTACGTACCTATGATCTACGTACCTACCTACCTACGTACCTATGTAGGTACGTACCTACATACCTATGTAGGTATGTACCTACCTACCTAACTAGGTACGTACCTACGTAGGTACATACCTACATACCTACGTACCTATGTACCTACGTACCTACGCACCTACCTAGGTGCGTACCTAAGTACTTACTTACCTAAATACCTACGTATCTATGTAGGTACGTACCTACGTACCTACGTAGGTATGTACGTACTTATGTCGGTACGAACCTATGTACCTACGTACCTACATACGTACGTAGGTACGTACCTACATACGTACGTAGGTACGTACCTACATACGTACGTAGGTACGTACCTACATACGTACGTAGTTACGTACCTACGTAGGTACGCACCTACGTACCTACGAAGGTACGTTTCTAGGTACCTACTAACCTACATACCTACATAGGTACGTAACTAAGTACCTACGTACCTATGTAGCTACGTACCTACATACCTACGTACCTATGAAGCTACGTACCTACGTACCTACTGACCTACCTACGTACGTACCTACGTAGGCACGTACCTACGTACCGACTTTCCTACGTACCTACTTTCCTACGTACCTACCTACCTACGTACCTATCTACCTACGTACCTACCTACCTACGTACGTACCTACGTAGGCACGTACCTACGTAGGCACGTACCTACGTAGGCACGTACCTACGTACCGACCTACGTACCTACGTAGGCACATACCTACGTACCAACTTTCCTATGTACCTACGTACCTATGTAGGTACATGCCTACGTACCTACGTACCTATGTACCTACATACCTACATACCTACGTACCTACGTACTTACGTACTTACGTACTTACGTACCTACGTACCTACATAGGTACGTACCTATGTACCTACATACTAATGTAGGCGCATACCTAGATAGGTACGTACCTATGTACCTATGTACCTACATAGGTACGTACCGATGTACCTACGTACCTACGTTGGTACATACCTACGTAGGTGCGTACCTACGTAGGTACGTACCTACGTAGGTACATACCTACGTACCAACATAGGTACGTACCTATGTACCTACGTACCTATGTAGGTATATTCCTATGTAGGTACATTCCTACGTAGGTACGTATTTATGTACATATGTACCAATATAGGTACGTACCTATGTACCTATGTACCTATGTAGGTACATACCTACGTACCTATGTACATAAAAACCTACATACCTACGTAGCTATGTAGGTACATACCTAAAAACCTACGTACCTACGTAGGTACGTGCCTACATACCTACGTACCTACGTACCTACCTACCTAGGTAGGTACGCAACTACATACCTACCTACCTAGGTAGGTACGCAACTACGTACCTATATATCTACGTAGGTACGTTTCTAAGTACCTACATACCTATGTACCTACTTGCCTACATACCTACATACCTACGTACCTACGTACCTACGTACCTACGTCCCTACGTACCTACGTACCTACGTACCTACGTACCTATGTACCTACGTACCTACGTACCTACATAGCTAATTACCTACCTACCCACATACGTACCTATGTAGCCACTTACGTACGTACCTACCTACCTACGTACCTATAGACCCACGTACCTATGTACCTATGTCGGTACGTACCTACGTACATACGTACTTACATAGCTATGTACTTACATAGCTACGTACTTACATAGCTACGTACTTACGTAAGTACGTACCTTCGTACCTACATACTAATGTACCTACGTACCTATGTACTTTCATACCTATGTACTCACGTACCTATGTAACTATGTACCTACGCACCTACATACCTACGTACCCACATACCTACGTACCTACATACCTACGTAGGTACGTACCTACGTCCCTACATACCTACGCACCTATGTAGGTACATACCTACGTACCTACATACTTACGTACCTATGTAGGTACGTACCTACGTACTTACGTACCTACGTACTTACATACTTACGTACCTACGTACTTCTGTACCTACATACCTACGTACCTACATACCTACGTACCTACGTAGGTACGTACCTACGTACCTACATACCTACGTACCTACGTAGGTACATACCTACATACCTATGTACCTACGTACCTACATATCTAAATACCTACGTACCTACGTACCAACATAGATATGTACCTAAGTACATACTTACCTACATACCTACGTACCTACGTAGGTAAGTACCTACATATCTACTTTGGTTTGTACCTACGTACCTACGTAGGTACGTACCTAAGTACCTACATATCTACTTAGTTTTGTACCTACGTACCTACCTACCTACGTAGGTACGTACCTAAGTACCTACGTACCTACCTACCTACGTAGGTACGTACCTAAGTACCTACGTACCTACCTACCTACGTAGGTACGTACCTAAGTACCTACGTACCTACCTACCTACGTAGGTACGTACCTAAGTACCTACGTACCTACCTACCTACGTAGGTACGTACCTAAGTACCTACGTACCTACCTACCTACGTAGGTACGTACCTAAGTACCTACGTACCTACCCACCTACGTAGGTACGTACCTAAGTACCTACGTATCTACTTAGGTTTGTACCTACGTACCTACCTACGTAGGTACGTACCTACGTATGAACATACCTACGTACCTACATAGGTACGTACCTACGTACCTACGTACTTACGTATCTACGTACCTACGAACCTATGTATCTAGGTACATACGTACCTACGTAGGTAAGTAACTATGTACCTAGGTAGGTACGTACCTACTTACCTATGTACCTACGTACCTATGCATCCACGTAAGTACGTATCCACGTACCTACGTATCTACTAATCTACGTACCTATGTATCTACGTAGGTACATAGGTACATAGGAATGTAGATAAGTAGATACGTAGGCACGTAACTATGTAGGTACGTACCTTCGTAACTACATACCTATGTAGGTACGTACCTTCGTACTTACATACCTACATACTTCTGTACCTACGAACCTACGTACCTACATACCTCCATTCCTACGTACCTTTTTACCTACGTACCTACATACCTACGTACCTACATACCTACGTACCTACATACCTATGTACCTACGTACCTACTTGCTTAGGTAGGTATGTACCTAAGTATTAAGGTACTTACATACCTAGATATCTACGTACCTACGTACCGATGTACCTACGTACCTACAAAGGCAGGTACCTACGTACCTATGTACTTTTGTAGGTACGTACGTACTTATGCATACTTACGTACCTACTTAGGTACGTACCTACTTAGGTACGTACCTATGTACCTACGTAGGTATGTACCTATGTCCCTACGTAGGTATGTACCTAGGTACTTACGTACCTACGTACTTACGTACCTACGTACTTACGTACCTACGTACTTACGTACCTACTTACTTACGTACCTATGTAGGTACGTACCTACGTAGGTACGTACCTACATAGTTACGTATCTATGTACCTACGTACTTACGTACCTACGTACTTACGTACCTACGTACTTACGTACCTACGTACCTACATACCTATGTACCCATGTACCTACGTACCTACATACCTACTTACTTACGTACCTATTTAGGTACGTACCTACGTAGGTACGTACCTACATAGTTACGTATCTATGTACCTACGTACTTACGTAACTACGTACTTACGTACCTACGTACCTACGTACTTACGTACCTATGTACTTACGTACCTACGTACTTACGTACCTACGTACTTACGTACCTACGTACTTACGTACCTACGTACCTACGTACCTACGTACCTACGTACTTACATACCTACGTACTTACGTACCTACCTACCTACCTACCTATGTACCTACGTAGGTAGGTACCTACGTACCTAATTACCTACGTACCTACTTACCTACGTACCTACTTACCTACATACCTACGCGTCCACGTAGGTACGAATCCACGTACCTACGTATCTACTTATCTACGTACCTACATACCTATGTACCTATGTACCTATGTATCAATGTAACTACGTAGGTACATAGGTACATTAGTACGTAGATAAGTAGATACGTAAGTACGTAGGTACGTACATATGTAGGTAAGTACCTTCGTAACTACGTACCTATGTAGGTACCTACCTACGTACCTACATACCTACTTACCTATGGACCTACCTACCTACGTGCTTAGGTAGGTATGTAGGTACGTACCCATGTACCTAAGTATTGACGTACCTACGTACTTACGTACCTACGTACTTACGTACCTACGTACTTACGTACCTACGTACTTACGTACCTACGTACTTACGTACCTACGTACTTACGTACCTACGTACTTACGTACCTACGTACTTACGTACCTACGTATTACGTACCTACGTACTTACGTACCTACGTACTTACGTACCTACGTACTTACGTACCTACGTACTTACGTACCTACGTACTTACGTACCTACGTACTTACGTACCTACGTACTTACGTACCTACGTACTTACGTACCTACATACCTACAAAGGTACGTATCTACGTAGGTACGTACCTACGTACAAGCATACCTATTTACCTATGTAGATACGTACCTACGTACAAACATACCTATTTACCTATGTAGGTACGTACCTACGTACCTACGTACCTATGTACCTACGTACCTACGTAGGCAGGTACCTACGTACCTATGTAATTATGTAGGTACGTACCTACGTATAGGTAATTACGTACCAACGTAGGTACGTACCTACGTACCTATGTACCAACGTAGGTATGTACCTACTTACCTACGTACCCATGTACCTACATAGGTACGTACTGAAGAATCTGACATATTTTACTCATTCTTTTTAGTATAGCTGTTTCATTTTGATATCACATTTTACTCATTCTTTTTGTGGCGGTCTTGTTTTAGTATCGCCACTGAAGAGTTGGGCTCCTGTTCTCAATTCAATTACAATATGAACAGAAGGATGGGTCCGAGACTCCTCGACTACAATGTTAACAAAAGGCTCTTCCTGAGATTCTTATTTCAAGGTGGGATTCACACTGATAAGAGACCAGATGGAGGACTTCAAAGGGCAGAGGAACAAAGAGCAGGGCGGAGGGTCGGGACTTTATAGGACCAGCGGAGACAGAGGTCTGGATGATGTGAATTCAAGGCTGGAAGATGTGGAGCCCAGAGAAACCCCCCTCACAGCAGCCCTGGCCCAGCCCACATCTCATTATTAATCAGCAAATGAATATGCATTTTTGTTGGACTATGACTGGGCAAACGCGGGTTTGGACAATGTCTTTTCCATCCTCCGCTTTGGGACATCAACACTCAGCGGGCTTATTCTTTGGGAGGGAGACCCGGAGCTCTGTATGAATCAATTTGAATGGAAGAAATCATCTGTGGATAAACTCGCTCAACCCTGGTTTGTCTCCTCCGATGCTGAACACGCTCCATTGTTAGACTGGAGACTACAGAGTTAAGGAATTGGAGTCAGGTGAAATAGTTTAGTCTAACAGTACCTAAGTAACTACTTACCTACGTACCTACTTACCTTCGTATCTATGTACCTATGTACCTACGTAGGTACGTACCTATGTACCTACGTACTTACGTACCTACAAACTTACAATTATGTACTTATGTACATACCTAGGTACATACCTAGGTACGTACCTACATACCTAAGTACCCACTTACCTACGTACCTACATACCTAAGTACCCACTTACCTACGTACCTACATACCTACTTACCTACTTACTACCTACGTAAGTACAAACCTACATACATACGTAGGTACGTACCTTCGAACTTACCTACCTATGTAGTTAGGTACCTATGTACCTACGTACCTACGTACCTACATAGGTATGTACCTACGTACCTATGCAGGTAAATATCTACATACCTACATAGGTACGTAGGTACGTACCTACCTACCTACGTACCTACGTAGGTACGTACCTTTGTACCTATGTACCTACATACCTAGGTACCTACGTAGGTACATACCTAAGTACCTACGTACCTACTTAGGAACGTACCTACGAACCTACGTACCTACTTACCTACGTACCTACTTACCTACGTACCTATATACCTATATACCTACGTACCTACGTACCTACGTACTTACATACCTACGTACTTACGTACCTACCTACCTACATAGGTACGTACTTATGTACCTACCTACCTACGTAGGTACGTACCTATGTACCTACATACCTACGTACCTATATACCCACGTACCTATGTCGGTACGTACCTACGTACATACGTACTTACATAGCTATGTACTTACATAGCTACGTACTTACATAGCTACGTACTTACATAGCTACGTACTTACATAGCTACGTACTTACGTAGGTACGTACCTAAGTACCTACGTACCTACCTACGTAGATACGTACCTACGTACCTACGTACCTACGTACCTACGAACCTACGTATCTACGTACATACGTACCTACGTAGGTACGTACCTATGTACCTAGGTAGGTACGTACCTACTTACCTATGTACCTACGTACCTATGCATCCACATAAGTACGTATCCACGTACCTACGTATCTACTTATCTACGTACCTATGTATCTACGTAGGTACATAGGTACATAGGTATGTAGATAAGTAGATACGTAGGCACGTAACTATGTAGGTACGTACCTTCGTAACTACGTACTTATGTAGGTACGTACCTACGTACTTACGTACCTACGTACTTCTGTACCTACGTACCTACGTACCTACATACCTCCATACCTACGTACCTTTTTACCTACATACCTAGATATCTACGTACCTACGTACCGACGTACCGATGTACCTACGTACCTACAAATGCAGGTACCTATGTACCTATGTACTTTTGTAGGTACGTACGTACTTATGCGTACTTACGTACCTACTTAGGTACGTACCTATGTACCTACGTAGGTATGTACCTATGTACCTACGTAGGTATGTACCTAAGTACCTACTTACCTAGGTACCTTTGTACCTACATATGTATTTACCTAAGTACCTACTTACCTACGTACATACTTACCTACATATCTACGTACCTACGTACCTACGTAGGTACGTGCCTATGTACCTACGTACTTATGTACCTACGTACTTACGTACCGACGTACCTACATACCTAAGTACCCATGTACCTACGTACCTACATACCTACTTACTTACGTACCTATGTAGGTACGTACCTACGTAGGTACGTACCTACGTAGGCACGTACCTACGTAGATACGTATCTACGTACTTACATACATAGGTACGTAGGAACGTAGGTATGTAGGTACGTACCTATGTACCTACGTACCTACGTAGGTACGTACCTACATACCTACGTTCCTACGTACCTATGTACCTACGTACCTATGTAGGTATGTACCTATATACCTACGTACCTACCTACCTAAATACCTACGAACCTACGTGCCTACCTACCTAAATACCTACGTACCAACGTACCAACATAGATATTTACCTACGTACCTACTTACCTACATACCTAAGTACCTACGTAGGTACGTACCTAAGTACCTAAGTATCTACTTAGGTTTGTACCTACATACCTACCGACCTACGTAGGTGCGTACTTACGTACGTACATACCTACGTATCTACTGAGGTACGTACCTATGTACCTACGAACCTACGTATCTACGTACATACGTACCTACGTAGGTACGTACCTACGTACCTATGTACCTAGGTAGGTACGTACCTACTTACCTACGTACCTACTTACCTACGTACCTACGCTTCCACGTAGGTACGTATCCACATACCTATGTATCTACTTATCTACTTACCTAGGTACCTATGTACCCATGTACCTATGTAGGTACATAGGTACATAGGTACGTAGATAAGTAGATACGTAGGTACGTACCTATGTACCTAGGTAGGTACGTACCTACTTACCTACGTACCTACTTACCTACGTACCTACTTACCTACGTACCTACTTACCTACGTACCTACGCATCCACGTAGGTACGTATCCACATACCTATGTATCTACTTATCTACGTACCTAGGCACCTTTGTACCCATGTACCTATGTAGGTACATAGGTACGTAGATAAGTAGATACGTAGGTACATACCTATGTAGGTACGTACCTTCGTAACTACCTACCTATGTAGGTACGTACCTACGTAGAAGTAATATATATATATATATATATATATATATATATATATATATATATATATATATATATATATATATATATATATATATATATATATATATATATATATATATATATATATATATATATATATATATATGTATATATATATATATATATATGTATATATCTATCTATCTATATATATATATATATATATATATATATATATATATATATATATATATATATATATATATATATATATATATATATATATATATATATATATATATATATATATATATATATAAATATATATATATATATATATATATATATATATATATATATATATATATATATATATATATATATATATATATATATATATATATATATATATATATATATATATAGATATAGATATAGATATAGATATAGATATAGATATAGATATAGATATAGATATATATATATATATATATATATATATATATATATATATATATATATATATATATATATATATATATATATATATATATATATATATATATATATATATATATATATATATATATATATATATATATATATATATATATATATATATATATATATATATATATATATATATATATATATATATGTATATATATATGTACCCATGTACCTACGTAGGTACATAGGTACGTAGATAAGTAGATACGTAGGTACGTACCTACATATATATATATATATATATATATATATATATATATATATATATATATATATATATATATATATATATATATATATATATATATATATATATATATATATATATATATATATATATATATATATACATATACTTATGTGTATATATTTGTTAGGTTTATTAATAATTACCTTCGTCCGTAATTATCAATAACTGCAGGCAGACATCTTATTCAATTATTGACATTTAATTAAATAGAAATGGATACAATGGGTAAAGGCCTCCGAAGGGGAGAGTTTCAGCAAGTGTCACCTTACAACTTCCGAACGTCTCCTCGAATAGACGTTTTCGTACGCTTCTTATTGCCATGAATCAAAACAATTTACAGAGTTGTTGATCATTCCATCACGTATGAGTAAAAACAACATCTGGGACTACAATAACAATCAAAGTATTTTTCCAATAACAAAAACAGGAGACTAGACCTAACAACATTTAGATTAGAGTAATTATACAACTTCCTTGACCTAAGAATCATATAATATAATCATAATCATATAATGGTTACATTCAGAAAAACCCGAAGTGTACGGTTACATAACGATAACAACATTCTTGTTATTGGCCGAATAGCCCTGGCCTCGTCACCAAGGGCCCACCAAATCTCAAGGACCCAGATTGGGTGGATTGTTTGTATAACCATCCTGGAACAGGCCGTCCAGGTTAAAGATGACTTGGCAATACTCGTGACCTCGCAACACTTTGAAAATAGAAAGAGAATGATTTAACAAAGAAATGAATTAATACAGAGAATAGAAAGAGAATGATTTAACAAAGAAATGAATTAATACAACTATTATAATAGTAATACAGAATAAACCCAACATTCCCCCGTTTTTATAATATGTATGTTATTAATCATTTCTTAGTAATCACGAATGGAAATGTCGGTGACTGCGATTTTATCCGCCTACTCCTTACTCCCATGGCTGGTCTGAAAGAGAAAAAACAATCATATTCGTCCAATTGGTCCTCGGATTTACCGTACTCCTGGACCACACTGCTTTCCCCAAGCCGTCCCATAAGATACAACTCATGTACTTTAGAATTTGTAGGGGCAATTTCAGTAGTTATAAGTCGGCTTAGCAAGTAGCGCAAACAGGGGATACTACATCACCCACACAATGTTGGGATAGCGGTAATTGTGCCTATAGTCACCACGAAGGATGTAGCCAAATCTTTAGATTTTCCAAAGGTCTTATCCCACCAATCTGACAATGCGGACGTATCTACTCCAGAGTGCTCTTGCATATTGCGGTTCAGTGTTTGCAGGCCAGTAATGGCCCTGGTGAGAGATCCACTGGGTGACGTGTTGTTCGGTATGAAGGTGCAACATTGTTTTCCAAACATTGCACACACGCCCCCTGTTTCAAGGATCATATCCACCGCTATGCGATTCTGGAACGCCATCAGACTAGTAGCTGCCAGTTGTTCCTTCATGGCCACAAATCCCTGTTTAATATAATTTCCAAATTTTTGACATTGTAATGTAAGTAATTTATTCTATCCACATTTTTGTTTGGGGTGATTAGTAGGAAGATAGACTCCCAACCTGCTGCGATCTGATTAGCCAGCTTATACTCATCTGGTACGCCCCGGGGGATGCCAATCGCATCAATGTATGTTGGATCTCCTTCCCTCCATGCCTCTCGACGATGTCGGGAGGGTCGACCTTTCACCTCCGAATTCTGAGCCGCCAATTGTATCTCCTCCACTGTGGATGGAAAAACAGACACCGGTAAGAGCAGTGAGACCAAAGTACCTAGTCCTGCCGCGTTTTGGCAGGAGTCGTATAATTTATCTACCACCCCGCCACCATAGGCCAGAACGTGGTATCAGGGGTGTAGTTTGTTTTAGAACGCCGGTACACCACGTCTCATTTATCGCCCCCAGCTTCAGACCATGCCCTGTAAGGTTTAAGCAGGTAAAATGATTAAACAGTGGAAAAATTGACTTCCTATTTACTGCGTAACAGGATAAACACTGTTTCAATATTTTTTTTTTTCTTGCCAAGTAGGACACGTTTTTTCATTTGTAAAAACACTTTTCCCCAAATGAATGGTGATTGAGGGAGTTGTTAGATCCCATCGTATTTTCCCTTGTCTGGTAGTTTATCCTAATCCTTTGTAAGATGGTTTAGTCTCAATTGAAACCATATGGAGACGTCAAACCCAATATAAAAGAGTTCCCTATAGTTTTATGGTATTGCTTGCTGAGCAATAATCTTTTCAATTAATATTGGTGTTTCCCGTATTTTATTAAGTCAGAAAGTTTATCTTACCCGTCCCCTCAATGTTTCAATTGAGACCACCCTTTTACCAAAGTAGCTCCACATAGTGCTTGCCTTCTTTACACTCCATTAACAGCGCCCAATTATCCCCCGTTTGGGAAATCCCTGTTTCAGAAATAAATTTCACAGGTTAATATGTCAGTCCAAGCTTTCCAATCTTGACCAATTTCTGCAACAAGGCTTTTCCCAATCTTCAATTTTTTTGCTGTTAATGTACCACACATATTTCCCACCATAGATTGACCCCTTGTATGGCAACCAGGGATGTCGCCGAGTCCAAATATATATTTTCAATTTGGAAATATGATTTAGTAGGTAATGTTAATTAAATTATGTAAATGTGTATGTTTCTCGGTTTACCCTCCCGTAAGAAGGTGTATCCTCAATTGAAACGCCTCCGCCTTTTTCTCCAACTGGAGAAAACAACCCTACTGTGGAAAGGAATAGAATCACAATCATCATTAATCTCATTGCCCCAAAAGCAATAATTGTTTTCAACATGACTTTTTGTCTTTGTTTAGGCATTTTTCCTCTTGAAACGTTTCAATTTAGACAACCTTCTTACTGTGGGAAAGGTGCATCCGTGTCCCCTTTCAGTAACAAGGACCCTCCCACTTTGCGTTGCTCCGATGATTCTTCTTTTATGCTGCGTATCAGCATCCAGTCTTCAAGAATCACCGTAACTTCGTCCGTTTCCTGTTGAGAAGCAAAATCTCCCTCTGATAGTCTAAATTTGGTGTGTTTTTTTTCTCTGATAGCTTTGCCTCATCATCCAATTGTCATTGTGTAGTGAATAATAACAATTTGTAAGGTCTACCAAACAGGACTTCATATAAGGTCCGCCAATTGTGGATGGTAGACAACTATTATATTAACAAAATGGGAGTCATTATCACTATAGATAGTTTCTGGAATTCCATATCGTGGATTGATATCTATATGATCTAATAGAAATAAAATAAAATCTGTTAATGTATCTTTTGAAATGGATATGTGGGTATGCATATAGATTTAAACCCTAAGCCTTGTAGTGCCGTTGTAGCAAGGCCACCTCCCCCTTGTCGAGACATAGGACTTCCCTTGACTCAAGCCCAAATTATTTTCTTTATTGATCTTTTATTGATAGATTATGTCTCGGTGGTCTGCCAATCAAAAAACACAAAAAGACAAACTATCATTCACGCTCACACTCATAAACAGAAGAATTTAGTGTGTTCAACCAGTCTAGCATCCATAATTTCATTTTGTGGGAGTAAACTGGAGTACCCGGAGAAAATCCACAAATTCTCGAGGACGCCATGAATACCCCACATTCCGGAAGGTCTGGATCCACCCCGCATTCATTAGTAGATCCTTTAATATACACACCCCCACTCTAGCATTTTAACCGTTTGTTAAAAAATACCTTTAAGTTTCACACAAAGTTATATCCTTTTTAATGCTATCAGTTTAGCTGTTTGTTCCCCGAATTGAGGTGGCAATAGTTTCACATCTAAGGTTTTTATTTTCACAGCCGCCATGACCTAATGGCCCCCTATCAGGTTTTTGGAAAATCCCAATTTCCTCTAATAGCATGCCAATCACCTTTTAATGCGGCCATCCAATTTTGTTTCCACTTGTTTCAGGTGATAAGATAATCTCCCCCATTTGTAAAACAAATTCATCCACGCCTATTTTATACAACATGACGCCTATGGCCTTTATTACGTCGCCTTGACTCCAAATTCTATGAACCAAGATAACACGGCGAATTTGTAAGCGAATTTCGCCCATCCCATTTTGTTCATAGACAACCCATCTACCTAAAGCTGGGGTGGCCAACCAGTCAGAGACCAAGAGCCACATTTTTTACTGTGTTACCGCAAAGAGCCACATTTTTTACTGTGTTACCGCAAAGAGCCACATCACACAGATTTATTGTAAATGTCACACACCAGCATAGTAATGACATAAATTGACTCCTACAGTAATAACAGCACAGGCCAGTCATTATCAACAATGAACATTGTGTGCACTCTCTCACACAGACAAACTCTCAGTTCAACCAAGTCCACAAACAAAAATATAATAATTTACAATAGCGTTTTTCTTTTACTATGCATGTTACTTAGTGGGACTTCTGTCATAAAATCAGAGCCTATTTTTGCGCAACATTCGCTCCTTGTGAGCTGTCATTTATTATGAATGGCTTTTAACTAGCGCGCCCACCACGTGGGTGTACACCTTGCTCTCCTATTGGCTGCTCCCGGCTGAGCACACTCGCCTTGGTCTGCCTCGCAGGGGGTGTGGCTTTTTCAGCCGACGCTCGATCTTTGGGATACTTTTTGTGTGCGCAACGCCGTTCATTGTCGCTTCTGGTTCACGGGAGCTCTCCCACTCTGTTAAAAACGTTTACTCAAATGACCTTGCTCCTACTGGGAAACTTTGAGGTATTTTCATCCCAAGCACATGCGCATTGGACAAAAATACCGTATTGAACTCAAGCGAAGCGCACACGCAAATAAAACACAAATACAAACTTTGATATGGACGTAAGAGCCGCATGAAACCGGGCAAAGAGCCGCATGCGGCTCGCGAGCCGCGGGTTGGCCACCCCTGACCTAAAGCGTTACTTGTTTCAAAACATGAAAGGCCCCACTAGAATTCGGGCATCCAGCGCCAAATAGAGCCTATTTACACATTTGTCTCAAATTTGTTTTGGATATGGGGTCCCCAATTTCCCAAAATTTCCCAGAATTCATGTACTACCACATCCTGTCAAAAACCCAAAACGACTAACATATCCTGTTTCTAAGCCAGATTCTGGAATTTGGAGAATTTCTCCTTTCCCTCCCTTATCTAAGCTTGTTATTGCCACTCGTTATCACTGTAACATTCAGGCGTATTAACCCCATCGTTGCTAAAGTTCTCCCCAATTTGCATGCCCTTAAAGCAGTAAAAAGGAACGTTATTTGGTTGTATCAATTGACCAATGCTTATCCAATCCGTAATATCCTTAAAGTCATCAATATGACCTGTGACAAAGCATATTTCCTCCCGCCAGGACAACAGACAATGTTCTTTCAAGTGCACTTTGAAAAACATTCCTTGTTACTCCATTCTTAGGGAAAATATGCTCATCCTAAACCAATTATTTTATTTACAATTCACCTAATTATTTGGATGAATGCCATGAATTTTATCATGCCACTATTGCATTGTAAATTTCCCATCTGATGTCGTTAACAGCCAAATAATTCAATACCTACTATATACTTTGTAAATCACCTAATATGATGTTTACTTAAGACAAGAGTCATTTCCCATAGCCTGTTACCAAAACAAAAATCTACAACAATTAAATTAAAGAAATCAACCTTTTGTTAGGCAATTCCTAATTACAAACTTTAATGTTTTAAAAACCTTATTGTCACCAATATACCATAATATTGTAAATTTTGTCATACTGGCCTTTTCTTTAACCAGCCAACCTCCTGGATTAAAGTATTTTGAACAATCAAAATATTCTGAAATAGTATTAATATTATTTTACCCTCCAAAAGCTAGTTTCCTTTAACTAAGAGCCCTTTGAAATCCACAATTGCTCAAAAATGACTATTTTGGTCTATTCCCAAATCCAAAGCTTTTTACCAAATCAACTTTTTACTAAACAGATTTTCTATCCTTTTAATATACATTTCATTTTAAAACCCAAAAAATGAATGTGAAAGCATTCGCATAACCTTGCATTTCTTGCAGACCATGTATTGTTCTTATTCTGAAAAGTCCAAACAGAAAATGCTTATGTTTACAAACCAGCTTTTTCCCTGTGCCCAAATACAACGCTGTTTAGAGAAGACAACCATTAAACAGGCAAATTAACCCCTCTTCCGATATTCAACTACATCACAATATTTTTCCAAGACCCCATATATCCAGAATATGTATGCTGCAAGCACAACAATATGGCAAAAACCCATTTTCTGCCCTCAAGTTTGCTTCAGCACCCCCAAGGCCAATTATTATTATTATAATGTCTTCACGGAAGGGATCACAAAATTTTCGTTGTTTACACGGTCCGAACGCTCCCGAAAGCCCAACACAGTTAAATCGTCTGCCCCGCGGCCCACATGTTTCACTCCCATCTAATCAGCAGCCGCTGCACCAGAAACGCTTCCCCCGCAGTCGACACATTTTTTTGGCAAGTCTAGAGCATAATAAAAACACAGGTGACATTCCCTGCTAAACATTTAAATGATCATTTTGTATATATTCTTTTGTCTTTTTAAACACCATCTTCCCGTTAGCGGACGGGATCAAAAACCAAGCTGCAATAAGCCATCACATTGCTGTAAATTGACAGTACATATAGGTTATATTAACAAAGCACCACCAGCACTTGGAAATAACCATTCTAATTGTTGTTATACAAGCCCAAGCATCACAAAAAAACCCAATTTATTGTAATCACAAAACGTCATACCCGGATTAACCAAATCAAATACCAGTGTCCCCATTAATTTTCTAGCTCCCTTTATTTTTGTTAAACTTCCTCCGCGCCCGTCACCTATCTCGGTAAATATTTTCCCCGTCAGCCGAGGAGGCCCCGCTATTTTTTCCTTACCAAACAGTACTTTCCCGCCGCCACGGTCTTAAATATATCCCCGTTATCCGAGGGAGCCCCCACTATTTTCCCAAAATAGTATTTTTAACTTCTCCCCGGCCTTATTTCGCCATTAGTGTCTGTGGAACAAGCTGTTACACTTTTATCCACTCAGATATTATTTATATATGTATATTACCTCTATGCATTAGTGCATATATTATCCTGCATTTTATGCATTTTAAGATGGCCAGCAAACCCATATTTATTTATCCATAAATATAGCTGTGTAATATTTTTAAAGCGCCTTGTCTTACCATTTCAGGGGTAGGCACGAATATATTGTACTGGAGGTACAATGTTGGGGCTGGAAAGTGTCCTGTGTCTCAAGGGTAGGCACGAATATGTTGTAAATGTTGTATGGTGTTTGTGTGGTTTCTGCAGTAAAATTAAGATAAGCCTAGGAAATACAGTCGAAGGGGTGATAATATTAATAATATATATATATATATATATATATATATATATATATATATATATATATATATATATATATATATATATATATATATATATATATATATATATATATATATATATATATATATATATATATATATATATATATATATATATATATATGCAGATTTATGCAGTGGTCTGTTGGGGAAGTGGGAGCACGGAGAGGGACAGGAACAGGCTGAACAAGCTGATCAGGAGGGCCAGTTCTGTTCTGGGCTGTCCTTTGGACTCTGTGGAGGAAGTGGGAGAGCGGAGGATGCTGACCAGGATGAGGTCCATCATGGACAGCTCCTCCCACCCCCTGCACGAGTCGGTGGAGTCCCTTCGAAGCTCCTTTAGCAGTAGACTGCGGTACCCTCACTGCAGGAAGGAGCGCTTCCGCAGATCCTTCCTCCCATCAGCCGTCAGGCTCTTTAACTTAAAAAAGGCTGTGGGTTAGGACCTCCTGAATTCGGATACAGTATAGATGTGCTTCTATATATATGTATGTGTATGTATATATATATCTCAGCAACACAGTTACCTATTTATATATTTATTCATGTATTTATTTAATAACTTACTATTAAGTACCTATTTGTGTATAATGCCTTTCCTATTCCTGCATCCTCACCCTCTTCCTATTGCAACAAAGACATTTCCCGATTACGGGATGAATAAAGTTATCCAATCCAATCCAATCCAAATTGACAGTACATATGGGTGATATTAACAAAGCACCTCCAGCACTTGGAAATAATTATTCTAATTGTTGTTACTGTCGCTCGGCCAGACGTCCGTCGGCGAAACCTATTTTGGCGAAACTTCCAGTCAGGCTGGTGACCATAAGTTGTGGTCCACCCCCCCAGAAAAATCATACTGTCACTACTTTCCCAACTTGGGGTGGATAACGTTATGCTTCATGTAAAGACATTGAACTGTTACATGAGTGTTCATTAACCAAACTGTCAAGGCCCTACAGCAGGGGTGGCCAACCCGCGGCTCGCGAGCCGCATGCGGCTCTTTGCCCGGTTTCATGCGGCTCTTACGTCCATATCAAAGTTTGTATTTGTGTTTTATTTGCGTGTGCGCTTCGCTTGAGTTCAATACGGTATTTTCGTCAAATGCGCATGTGCTTGGGATGAAAACACCTCAAAGTTTCCCAGTAGGAGCAAGGTCATTTGAGTAAACATTTTTAACAGAGTGGGAGAGCTCCCGTGAACCAGAAGCGACAATGAACGGCGTCGCGCACACAAAAAGTATCCCAAAGATCGAGCGTCGGCTGAAAAAGCCACACCCCCTGCGAGGCAGACCAAGGCGAGAGTGCTCAGCCGGGAGCAGCCAATAGGAGAGCGAGGTGTACACCCACGTGGTGGGCGCGCTAGTTAAAAGCCATTCATAATAAATGACAGCTCACAAGGAGCGAATGTTGCGCAAAAATAGGCTCTGATTTTATGACAGAAGTCCCACTAAGTAACATGCATAGTAAAAGAAAAACGCTATTGTAAATTATTATATTTTTGTTTGTGGACTTGGTTGAACTGAGAGTTTGTCTGTGTGAGACAGTGCACACAATGTTCATTGTTGATAATGACTGGCCTGTGCTGTTAGTACTGTAGGAGTCAATTTATGTCATTACTATTCTGGTGTGTGACATTTACAATAAATCTGTGTGATGTGGCTCTTTGCGGTAACACGGTAAAAAATGTGGCTCTTGGTCTCTGACTGGTTGGCCACCCCTGCCCTACAGTGAATAGCAGATGATTTAAAAGCCCTTAGGGATGTTGCAGGACCAGATGGTCCTGAATCTGATAACAGCCAAGGATGGAGGTGTGTGTGCCATAGTCGGAGAACACTGATGCACTTTCATCCCAGATGAAACCGGTGACGAAGGTAATTACTCGTGCTATAACTGAATTGAAAGCTTTAGCCAACACCATGACCCAGAATCACTCAGCCATAGGTGTATCACTGTGGTCGTGGTTAACAACCGAGTAATGGTTCTCAATTCTGTTTAAATTTGCATGATTCAAAACACTATCCAGCACACGCTGGTAGCTTACAGTGACATACAGCATTACCGCATGGCAAACCATACTGTAGATTCTCGCATTCTTTTGTGTGACGAGTCTCAGTATGTTGAGTCCTCCGGGTAATTGTACTTGTCTTGACTTAAAAATTGTGTTCGCTCATTTAGAGGGACGCAGAGGGATTTTTCTCGAATGACACTAAAAATATCTCGAGTTTTTCATCTCTGCCTTGACAGGTGACTTTATTGTTTTCCATACCCTTTCATGAGTAACTGCTGATGATATTTGTATTGTGGAACCTGGATAGGAAGGATATACAGATGCTCCCCTACTTACGAACTTTCAAGTTATGAACAACGGTACATATGAACATGTCTGCAAATTGCGTTTATGTCGAAAAAGTTTCGTAAATTCGATTTTGTATTGCGCGCCTTTTTCCGAGTAGTGCTTCTGTGCCTGTGAGAGCTCAGCTCACCCAACATCCGCCTTCCTCTGCCCAGTTTGCTGCAGTGCGGATGTCGCGGAAGTGTGACGTATCGCCAGTGCGCAAAGAACCTTTTTCATTTTTATCATTAAATATCTCGTGCATCCATCATTCAATATGGTTGGTGAAAAGCATAAGGTTTTTAGTGAGGGAGGTGCAAGGAAGAGGCAAGTCATTTCATTTGAATCGAAAGTGGCAACAATAAAGATGCTTGATGTGCGTGAGAAAGTGGTGAGCGTTGTACGGGGATACAACTTGAATTGTTCGACCCTCATTACCACTTATAAACAGAAAAAACAAGCAGCAGGACCCAAATATTGAATGTTGCACAAAGCTTGCAAATCATTTGAATGATGCCATACAGTGCTACCTTTTTATGATGAAAAAAAGAAGAAAACTGGAATCGTCATTAGATAGCTTCTTTAGGCCAGTTTCTAGTAAATCTCTCTCTCTCTCTAATGAATGTATACAGTACTGTATGTATTCTCTCCATTTTTATTAAATGTTTTTTCAGTACAACCAATGCTGGTTACTTATACAAGCCTTAAACATACAAACACACTTATATAAACCTTCAATATACTTATATAGGCCTTAAACATACAAAATAATAGAAAATATAGCACTGAATCAACTTACAAACAAATTCAACTTATGAACAAGCACTCGGAACGTAACTCGTTCCTGGCATCGGTGAGGCAGCTTGCAGTCGCCGGATTGATGGCGCTCAAGAGGCGGAGTGCTAACAAGTCTAAATATATGTCATTTGATAGGTCTTGCCTGGGAAGGCGAACTTGTGGAGAAGCACCTTCCAATTTCGTCATACGCAGCTGGGTATGATGACTATTAGGCTTTTTGTCAAGTCAATGATGACTACAATGCCTATGTCTGATTTTTATTTTTTATTTCATTTCATTTCATTTCATTTTCATTATATCCCACAGTTAGCGCGTCGGCCTTACAGCTCTGGGGTCCTGGGTTCAAGTCCAGGTCAGTCCACCTGTGTGGATTTTGCATGTTCTTCCCAGGCCTGTGTGGGTTTTCTCCGGGTACTCCGGATTCTTCCCACATTCCAAAAATCTGCATGGTAGGCTGATTGGACACTCTAAATTGCCCCTAGGTGTTGTCATATATGTTGTACCCCTGGATTCGGCAATTTATTTGCCTTTAAAAAACGGGGAAATAATCAGACAGGTCAGTTGTTGTTATCTTCAAGCCAACTTTTACTGAAAATTAATAATCAATTCACACAAAAACATAATATACAATAACACCCATATATACACATAAATATATTAACAACCCGTTATAACTCAAAACAATGTACTTGTTGCATAAACGGTCATAACTTGTGACTATTGTAACTTGTGTTACCTTTTGTTTTCCAACTTAGCAAAGTCCGGAACTAGTCAGCAGGGCAAACAAAGGAATCTCAATAGCATAGCTTAGCTTCATTTGCTACGACCGTCATACGCACATACACATCACAATGCTAACGCTAATGGCGGTCGAGGGTACGTTGCTAATGCTATTACATGTGCTCTACTCGAGGCTCGTGAAATCTCAATAGCATAGCTTCCTTTGCTACGACCGTCATATACTGCACACTATCATGCTATCGTATAATGGCGGCCGAAGGTAGCTTGCTAAAGGCTATACATGTCCTCCACCCGAGACTCGCACATTCACGCACACCCATAAAAAGTACACAAACCTTACTAAACAATATGTTCTTTCTCACATGCTAACTATTGTCTCTTGCAAACCCCACACTCAATCGGTCTCTACAACAAAACAACAAACCTTTAAAACACAGGGGGAAATAATCAGACAGGTCAGTTGTTGTTATCTTCAAGCCAACTTTTACTGAAATGCCTGAAGATCCCCCCCGCGTTTCAGCTACATGACCCCAGACATAAAAAATCGAATACCGATCCATACCCTTGCTATTTGGCTGGAGGCATCAATAATCGAAGACTGATAAACATCCATCCCAAAACTAGTTTTACCTCACACATGCAATCATTTATAACTTACCTCACTTTACCCTGTCACATATATATACAAAGTATATTCTCACAAACCTATTGTAAGATAACATTAAGATAAAATGACGTCACTCGGCAATTGCAAGATAACATTAAGATAAAATGACAACGTCGCCTGGCAATTGCTTGTTCATATTGTATCAGTTTTTCTAAGTATAGAAACATGAGAAACTTGCCCCGAGTTTGGTTGTTGTCATGGAGACTTGACTCTGATTAATCAGACTTTGTCCAGAGTTTGGTCGTTGTCATAGAAACCATACTATGCCCTGTTTTTCTATATAAAGACTGACCCGATGTTCATTCAGAGAGAATTTTGAGGACGACAGACTGTGAGCGGTTCACAGCGTTTTGAGCATTTTCCTCCATCCTGCAGTCCGGTAATAAACCGATTTTGTCTTTATATTGATCTTACTCTTTCTTAACCTGAACCTGAAGTTGTATTTTCAGATCTATCACCTATAGCCCAATTAACATTATTCAGAGTAATCATATATTCCTTTCTTTTGTTATTCAAGAATTGTATTTGTTACACACCCCACACTTATCTTGAAACAGTCTACTCACTACTACACTCCAGTGGTCCAAATAGGTAGACAAAATATACACACATTCAAAACTAACACCCACTTTGGACTGCAGGGGGGGGGGGGGCTTTCAATGGAGTTAGTACACTAAAGTCTTTGTCCTTTCTCTTGCAAATAAATGATGTACGGAGAAGTGACCTGGGATCCCATTTCTATTTTCCATGTCTTTATCAAATCCTCAAGGGAAAAAGAGCACATGGCATTGTAAGTACGAGGTCGAAAAAAAATAAACGCCAATAGTATGGGAGTGAGTGTGCATGGCTGTCCGTCTCCTGGTGCCTTGCGAACGGCTGGTCACTAATTCAGGGTGTCCCCCGCCTATGGCCCGGAGTCAGCTGGGATAGGCTCCAGCAACCCGTGCAACCCTAATGTGGATAAAGCATATCAGAAAATGAGATGAGAGATGAAAATATCTACTTTGGTCCCATCTGACTCCAAAACTTTCTCCCATGACTTCTCTGTATCATCCAATTTGCCATTGGCCAATTTAGAAGAGACCTTGACATGCGCTGGTTTAAGCAGGGGAGCGTTTTGTGCAAAGCAGGATTTAAAAGAATGATGCCCTGACCAAGTCCTCTCATGTAGTTCTGGGCTGGTTATTCTCCTTTCTTAGGATCATTGAAACCCCACAAGGTGATATCTTGCATGGAGCTCCACTATATTTGAGAATGACCATCATCATTAGTTCTCCATATCCCTTTCCAGCCTTACAATTTGGTCACTGGTACACTGGTACAAGGTACAATTTGGTCTCTGGTCTCTTTTGTCAGCTCTTTGGTCTTGGACATGTTACAAGTCCGTGTCTTACTGATTTATCTGCGAACGATCACAGACAGGTGCTTCTGACTCAGGATAAAACATGGAGAGGAGGTGGACTTTTAAAGGCAACCTAACAGGTCTTTGATGGTAAGAATTATAGCTGATTGACAGGTGCTTAAATCCGTATTTGCAGCTGTATGACACAAAAAAAGATTTTTAATAAACCTACATTGCGATTTCTGGATCTTTCGTTTTAGATTATCTTTCTTACAGCGGAATGCTCCTAAAATGAATATTTTAGATCCATGCGTGATTTCCAAGGCAATAGAGGAGTGTTAAAATAATAGTTATTGAACAGACTGCATTCATTTATATAATAATGGTATTACTGTCTTGCAGTCGACTCCCTCCTATTTACGGTTCAGCATGAGTGACTTTACTCATTCGCAGAACGTAACTTTTACACATTCGTCTGAGCGAAATGCTCACTCGCAACTATTCAACCACCAATTTAAGGTTAGAGTTGAAATCATGTAAGAGGGGAAATATTTTGTCTGAGGGACACCAGGACGGATGTTTAGTTTTTGGGCATGGCGAGTGATGTCTGTTTTTGGATACTGTAACATGGCAATAATGCATCGCTTCTTGGCTCCGATGTTCGCCACACTACTTTAGACTTGTGTCGGCTGGTAACAGGGTTTATTCATTCAGTCAGCCAAAGGGCACAGAGAGAGGCAACCATTCACACTCACAATCATACTGCCACCAAGAATCAATCCACACTTCCCCACACCTGAGTAAGGCAATTGGTAGGACATTATTGCAAATATTTCCATAAATATATTTTCAGTTGAGTTTTTGCGATATAAATATATTTATTTTTATGCTGAAAATGTACTAGTTATTGGACGCCGAACCAAAATTATTTGCAATAATTTTCCTCAGCCATTTTCCGTAGCGAGACAATGGAGGGAGAGAGCGTGAGAAAGCGAGAGGAGTGGAGGTGGGGGACTTGGGGGAGGTCCGCTTTGATTGCTTACGTGCGCGTGTAGAAATTCACCCTTGTTTTATTTTGCACTTTTCGAGTGGAGCAGAACCACCTAGCTAAGGTTTATGCCCCAAATTTATTTATTCATCACTTACAGTCTTCAAAAGACGTTGTGCCAAATGTGAAGAGGATGAAAAGAATGAAGTGAAATAGGATGAAAAGAATGAAGTGAAATTTGTGTGCTAGGTCTACCCAGACCATTATTTCGTTGTATTGGTCACATTCAATGTCAGATTAGTATGCCATCATTACACCATTTCTGCACACAGATATCGTATATACGTAGAAGCCGTGCTGTGATGTGGTGGGCGTGTTCTGTCGCCGCCATAATGGCTGGGTATCCTCCGCATTGTCTCCTAGTACCAGACGGTCTGAGAACCTTCCAAACACTTCCAGTCCGCAGTCTAAAAATCACCATCTTTAAGAGAAAACTGCAACGCGCATTCTATAGTCTGTATCCAGCTTGACGAACCATCACAGTGAGAATAGTGAGAGCACGTCCGCCTCACAGTTTTGAGATCCTACGGTGTTCTGTCAAGTTAAAAAAAATAACTACCATTCTGACTTTTAGTTATGAATCTGTTGCCGCTGGTGTTGCAAGTTATTTTATAGGGACTTCATACATATTTATCCACATTATATATGTCTGCCTTTTGCACCTCGCCTGTGTCGATGTTAAAATTGTAAAACGTACGCAAATAGGAGGCGGAGCTCAGGTGAGCCTAACCTGCACTGAGCAGCCATCCAAAAGGCGCTTTAACTCGCTTCTGTTCACTCGTCGATGTTTTTAATTTGATCTGCGATGTCTATTAGCTGCATAAAAGAGACGGCGAGAGAGAAAGAGATGGAAAGAGGGTGAGGGAGGATGGAGAGGGAGGGAGAGAGAGAGGGATGGTCAGACAGAGAGAGAGAGAGATAGATAGATAGAAAGAGAGAGAGAGAGAGAGAGAGAGAGAGAGAGAGAGAGAGAGAGAGAGAGAGAGAGGGGGGGGGGGGGGTTGAGAAAAAAAAATAGTGAATTTGTCACCAATAATGAGAGACTGTTGCCTAACATTTCGCGCTGATCTTCACGAAACGCAATTTAGAGAGCGGCATTAATGCGCAGGAAGCTGCCATCTCACCGCAGTATCGTGCCGCCCTAGCAGGTGGCGTCGATTGGAAAATCCCGCAAACCGAGCACCCTTTCAGCACTGAACAGCGGGCGGAAACACTACACACGAATAACACTGAAGAGGTCGTGAGGCAAGGTAGGCAGTCACGCACGGGTCACTTGAAGGCACGTCAATAATTTTATTAGATGTGATTTCCAGCCTCGTCAATAATTTTATTATATGTGATTTCCAGCCTTGTCAATAATTTTATTAGATGTGATTTCCAGCCTCGTCAACAATTTTATTAGATGTGATTGCCGATGCGCCCGCTTCAAAGAGCATAGTCCTTTAGATCTGATGAGAGGACAGTGACATTTAATTATGTATCGTTTGCTCGGCTAAATGCCCTTGACTGTACAGACATCTATAGTTGTGTGTACGTCCTTCTGCGCATGGAAATGTGGGAGGAGGGGGCCATGAACGTGTTAATGTTATTGGTCTTAAGGAAATAGACTTATTATATATATATATATATATATATATATATATATATATATATATATATATATATATATATATATATATATATATATATATATATATATATATATATATATATATATATATATATATATATATATATATATATATATATATATATATATATATATATATATATATATATATATATATATATATATATATATATATATATATATATATATATATATATATATATATATATATATATATATATATATATATATATATATATATATATATATATATATATATATATATATATATATATATATATATATATATATATATATATATATATATATATATATATATATATATATATATATATATATATATATATATATATATATATATATATATATATATATATATATATATATATATATATATATATATATATATATATATATATATATATATATATATATATATATATATATATATATATATATATATATATATATATATATATATATATATATATATATATATATATATATATATATATATATATATATATATATATATATATATATATATATATATATATATATATATATATATATATATATATATATATATATATATATATATATATATATATATATATATATATATATATATATATATATATATATATATATATATATATATATATATATATATATATATATATATAAGAGAGATAGAGAGATAGAGAGATAGAGAGATAGAGAGATAGAGAGATAGAGAGATAGAGAGATAGAGAGATAGAGAGATAGAGAGATAGAGAGATAGAGAGATAGAGAGATAGAGAGATAGAGAGATAGAGAGATAGAGAGATAGAGAGATAGAGAGATAGAGAGATAGAGAGATAGAGAGATAGAGAGATAGAGAGATAGAGAGATAGAGAGATAGAGAGATAGAGAGATAGAGAGATAGAGAGATAGAGAGATAGAGAGATAGAGAGATAGAGAGATAGAGAGATAGAGAGATAGAGAGATAGAGAGATAGAGAGATAGAGAGATAGAGAGATAGAGAGATAGAGAGATAGAGAGATAGAGAGATAGAGAGATAGAGAGATAGAGAGATAGAGAGATAGAGAGATAGAGAGATAGAGAGATAGAGAGATAGAGAGATAGAGAGATAGAGAGATAGAGAGATAGAGAGATAGAGAGATAGAGAGATAGAGAGATAGAGAGATAGAGAGATAGAGAGATAGAGAGATAGAGAGATAGAGAGATAGAGAGATAGAGAGATAGAGAGATAGAGAGATAGAGAGATAGAGAGATAGAGAGATAGAGAGATAGAGAGATAGAGAGATAGAGAGATAGAGAGATAGAGAGATAGAGAGATAGAGAGATAGAGAGATAGAGAGATAGAGAGATAGAGAGATAGAGAGATAGAGAGATAGAGAGATAGAGAGATAGAGAGATAGAGAGATAGAGAGATAGAGAGATAGAGAGATAGAGAGATAGAGAGATAGAGAGATAGAGAGATAGAGAGATAGAGAGATAGAGAGATAGAGAGATAGAGAGATAGAGAGATAGAGAGATAGAGAGATAGAGAGATAGAGAGATAGAGAGATAGAGAGATAGAGAGATAGAGAGATAGAGAGATAGAGAGATAGAGAGATAGAGAGATAGAGAGATAGAGAGATAGAGAGATAGAGAGATAGAGAGATAGAGAGATAGAGAGATAGAGAGATAGAGAGATAGAGAGATAGAGAGATAGAGAGATAGAGAGATAGAGAGATAGAGAGATAGAGAGATAGAGAGATAGAGAGATAGAGAGATAGAGAGATAGAGAGATAGAGAGATAGAGAGATAGAGAGATAGAGAGATAGAGAGATAGAGAGATAGAGAGATAGAGAGATAGAGAGATAGAGAGATAGAGAGATAGAGAGATAGAGAGATAGAGAGATAGAGAGATAGAGAGATAGAGAGATAGAGAGATAGAGAGATAGAGAGATAGAGAGATAGAGAGATAGAGAGATAGAGAGATAGAGAGATAGAGAGATAGAGAGATAGAGAGATAGAGAGATAGAGAGATAGAGAGATAGAGAGATAGAGAGATAGAGAGATAGAGAGATAGAGAGATAGAGAGATAGAGAGATAGAGAGATAGAGAGATAGAGAGATAGAGAGATAGAGAGATAGAGAGATAGAGAGATAGAGAGATAGAGAGATAGAGAGATAGAGAGATAGAGAGATAGAGAGATAGAGAGATAGAGAGATAGAGAGATAGAGAGATAGAGAGATAGAGAGATAGAGAGATAGAGAGATAGAGAGATAGAGAGATAGAGAGATAGAGAGATAGAGAGATAGAGAGATAGAGAGATAGAGAGATAGAGAGATAGAGAGATAGAGAGATAGAGAGATAGAGAGATAGAGAGATAGAGAGATAGAGAGATAGAGAGATAGAGAGATAGAGAGATAGAGAGATAGAGAGATAGAGAGATAGAGAGATAGAGAGATAGAGAGATAGAGAGATAGAGAGATAGAGAGATAGAGAGATAGAGAGATAGAGAGATAGAGAGATAGAGAGATAGAGAGATAGAGAGATAGAGAGATAGAGAGATAGAGAGATAGAGAGATAGAGAGATAGAGAGATAGAGAGATAGAGAGATAGAGAGATAGAGAGATAGAGAGATAGAGAGATAGAGAGATAGAGAGATAGAGAGATAGAGAGATAGAGAGATAGAGAGATAGAGAGATAGAGAGATAGAGAGATAGAGAGATAGAGAGATAGAGAGATAGAGAGAGATAGAGAGATAGAGAGATAGAGAGATAGAGAGATAGAGAGACAGACACAGACACAGACACAGACACAGACACAGACACAGACACAGACACATACACATACACATACACATACACATACACATATATATATATATATATATATATATATATATATATATATATATATATATATATATATATATATATATATATATATATATATATATATATATATATATATATATATATATATATATATATATATATATATATATATATATATATATATATATATATATATATATATATATATATATATATATATATATATATATATATATATATATATATATATATATATATATATATATATATATATATATATATATATATATATATATATATATATATATATATATATATATAACAGTACGAAGCCATGTTTGC
Organism: Stigmatopora nigra; assembly: GCF_051989575.1. NCBI lineage: Eukaryota > Metazoa > Chordata > Actinopteri > Syngnathiformes > Syngnathidae > Stigmatopora > Stigmatopora nigra. Next base: position 1,557,729 of record NC_135516.1, read on the forward strand.
ACAATTGCCCCCGGGCCATAAAGCCCACCAACCATCTTATTGGAAGTGTAAAAAGTGTTTTTTATTACTTTTTTTAAACTGGTGCCAAAATTAAAAAGTTGAGGATGCTAACAGTGTAGAGCATACATTTTCAACAGTTTGTTCAAAACCTCATTCAAATCGGATGTACGGTGTAGTCCATCCGAGAGAGAGAGCAAAATAATTATCACATTCATCTTCTTCCCTTCCTCTTTGTCTTCTTTCCATTTCTTCGTCCAGCTCTACTGTGCCTTTTGCTTAAGCCCTACCCCACCCACCACTACCACTAAAGAAGCATGGGTAACCGTGGCATGGAAGAGCTAATCCCGCTGGTCAACAATCTCCAGGATGCATTCAGCTCCATTGGCCAGGCATGCAACCTGGATCTGCCACAAATTGCAGTAGTGGGCGGCCAGAGCGCAGGAAAAAGCTCTGTATTGGAGAACTTTGTGGGCAGGTAATTTTGATGACAGCAAATAGGATAACTCTGTAATGTTCAAAATTTCTGTCACTTTCAGAAGATTACAGAAATGGAAACATTATATCAGATGCATACTAGTGTAACTTTATCTTTTTTAGAAACACAAAACTTGAATTGCGTGACAATAAATAAAATTAAATGTTTCTATTTCTTCGATATCTAGCACAGTGTTCCCTCGCTTATCGCGGTTAATGGGGACCGAGACCCCCCGCAATAATTGCATTTCCGCGAAGTAGGGGTGCCCCTTCAAAAATGCTTAAAGAAACGTGTAACACGTGCACAACAGCACCACCAAGCAAAAACATCATAGTAGTCCGTATAAAGGATCTTATGCAGTTATTTTGCACATAAGAAACATTGTTATTGGGAGTTGTGAACATTGTTTTTTTTTGGCGGTGAAGATGCGCCTGTAAACAGCCATGACGCCATCAATGCGATTTCTGAACTCACACCATGTTATTGACCATTTTTTTGATGCAATTACTAATTCTTATTGAATATTTTGTTTCCACCTCTTGTAAGAGGATGTAATTTATAATTTTAACTTAATATCTTTCCTGGCCAGAGGCAGGGGACACCCTGAATCGGTTGCTAGCTGATCACAGGGCACACTGAGACGGACAACCATGCACACTCACACCCCTACCTAGGGGCTATTTAGAGTGTTTAATCAGCCTGCCATGCATGTTTTTGGAATGTGGTAGGAAACCGGAGTACCCGGACAAAACCAACGCAGACCCATGTCCGATCCAGACTTGAACTCAGAACCATAGAGCTGTATGGCAGACACACTAACCAGTCGTGCTAACGGACCGGCCAACCGCAAGACTACAATGTTACATTTTGGACTACAAGGGTCTGGTGTCCACTTATGATGTGGATATCATTTTTCCTCAGAAAAAACATCATGTAAAAAGGTAGATGTAGAAATATATGTATATATGTATATATGTGTATATATGTATATATGTATATATATGTATATATGTATATATATGTATATATGTATATATATATATGTATATATGTATATATGTATACATATATATATATATATATATATATATATATATATATATATATATATATATATATATATATATATATATATATATATATATATATATATATATATATATATATATATATATATATATATATATATATATATATATATATATATATATATATATATGTATACATATATACAAATATATATGTAACGGAATTGAACGGAATTTAACAGTATTGAATCAGTGAAAGGTTGAAAATGTCCGTGAAGACTGGTGCTAGTGTGCCAGCACAAGCCTTAAGTGCTTGGTATTCCTTTCGGTCCTGTGGCCACTCTGTGGTTGACTGCTCGGATCACACGTCTCACATACACTATCTCCAAAATGAGTGGGGTGGGGCTTCTTCTCGACCAAGGGCCAGATCGGACGACCACTGAACCGGCCAGCCCGGGGTCTGCTCACGAGCAAGATCGGACGACCACCGGACTGGCCACCCCACCACTTATTCACGGGCCAGACCAGACGACCCCTAGACCGGTCAATACGCCGCTTCGTCATATGCTGGACTGGGCAACTGCCAAACCGGCCAAACCAGTCATGTGCTGGTCATAAAACAAATGTTGCAGCTCAAAATCAACAAAAGGAATGCCAAGTTTTTTGTTCATATTCCAACCTTTATTTTCTTTTAGATGATGCTTGCAAAATCCCCTTTTGAACGAGGCTTCTCTTTTCTCCATTTTAGTAACCACATGTCATTATTCGCCTTGGGTGCTTAGCAAGACAGAATCAATGATACGGGAAGCTAAACGGACTGGAGAAGTGCTGGTGCACAACTTAGGATTTTCATAAGGAAACAACCATACAAAAATAAACACAGGGACAAAATGGCAACTAAACCGGAGAAGACACACTGTTACGATCGCGCCGCGTAGTGCGACCTAGACCAGATCCAGACCTAGCATTGTCCGGTGGTCGTCCACACCAACCCAAGAACAGACGGAGAGGTCACTCCGGCGGGCGTCCACGCCAGCCTGAAACAAGACGAGGCAGTAGTCGGTCCGGCGGGCGTCTGTGCCGGCCAGAAACGAGACGAGTCAGTGGCAGGTCTGGCGGGCGTCCGTGCCGGTCAGAAACAAGACGGGGCAGTGGCAAGTCTGGCGGGCGTCCGTGTCGGCCAAGAACGTGACGAGGCAGTGGTCGATCCGGTGGGCGTCCGCGCCGGCCAGAAACAAGACGAGGCTGTGGTCGATCCGGCGGGCGTCCGCGCCGGCCAGAAACGAGACGAGGCAGTGGTCGGTCCGGCGGGCGTCCGCGCCGGCCAGAAACGAGACGAGGCTGAGGTCGATCCGGCGGGCGTCCACGCCGGCCAGAAACGAGACGAGGCTGTGGTCGATCCGGCGGGCGTCCGCGCCGGCCAGACACGAGACGAGGCAGTGGTCGGTCCGGCGGGCGTCCGCGCCGGCCAGAAACGAGATGAGGCAGTGATCGGTCCGGCAGGCATCCCAGCTGGTCCTTTAAGTCTTGGCCAAACTGCCTGCCTTCAGGAGATATTAGAAGTTTAGTACGGTCGGGCACCTTACCCTGTTTGCTCGGGGGGTGGACAACTCTCTCCTCCCGGGAAACCGGAGCATTGCTTCTCTGGACGTCGCCGGCCCCGTCCTCCAGGGGCACCGACGAATTGCTACTCTCAACGTCGCCGGCTTCTTCATCCAGGGACTCCGGCGAATTACCACTCTTGACGTCGCCAGCCCCTTCTTCCAGGGACTCCGGCGAATTACCACTCTTGACGTCGCCAGCCCCTTCTTCCAGGGACTCCGGCGAATTACCACTCTTGACGTCGCCAGCCCCTTCTTCCAGGGACTCCGGCGAATTACCACTCTTGACATCGCCAGCCCCTTCTTCCAGGGACTCCGGCGAATTACCACTCTTGACGTCGCCAGCCCCTTCTTCCAGGGACTCTGGCGAATTACCACTCTTGACGTCGCCAGCCCCTTCTTCCAGGGACTCCGGCGAATTACCACTCTTGACGTCGCCAGCCCCTTCTTCCAAGGACTCCGGCGAATTACCACTCTTGACGTCGCCAGCCCCTTCTTCCAGGGACTCCGGCGAATTACCACTCTTGACATCGCCAGCCCCTTCTTCCAGGGAATCCGGCGAATTACCACTCTTGACGTCGCCAGCCCCTTCTTCCAGGGACTCCGGCGCATTGCCACTCTCGACGTCACCGGCTTCCTCCTCCAGGGGCACCGGTGAATTACCACTCTTGACGTCACCGGCCCCATTCTCCAGGGGCAACGGCAAATTGGCACTCTCAACGTCGCCAGCCCCTTCTTCCAGGGACTCCGGCGAATTGCCACTCTCGACGTCACCGGCTTCTTCCTCCAGGGGCACCGGCGAATTGGCACTCTCGACGTCGCCAGCCCCTTCTTCCAGGGACTCCGGCGAATTGCCACTCTCGATGTCACCAGTCCCTTCTTCCAGGGACTCCGGCGAATTTCCACTCTCGACGTCGCCGGCCCCGTCTTCCTCGAGCGCCGGAGCATCGTCGCCACTTCTGGGCGGGCAGGCGCTGAACGGGCAGGCGCTGGACAGAGCGGTGCTTGGGAGAGCGGTGCTTGGGAGAGCGGTGCTTGGGAGAGCGGTGCTTGGGAGAGCGGTGCTTAGGAGAGCGGTGCTTGGGAGAGCGGTGCTAGAATGGCCGTCCGTCACCAGAAACCTGATCCGTGGCTTCGGTACGGGTGCGACTGGCGACCCCAAAGGCAACGGGCGTACTTTGCGTGGCCTTGGCACACGAGCTTGGGGCACTTGAAACGGCGTGGTCGGCCGAGTAACTTCGGCCACTTGGACAGGCGTGGTTAGCCGAGTAACTTCGGCCACTTGGAAAGACGTGGTCGGCCGAGTGACTTCGGGCACTTGGAAAGGCGTGGTCGGCCGAGTGACTTCGGGCACTTGGAAAGGCGTGGTCGGCCGAGTAACTTCGGGCACTTGGAAAGTTGTGGTCGGCCGAGTGACTTCGGGCACTTGGAAAGGCGTGGTCGGCCGAGTAACTTCGGGTACTTGGAAAAGGCGTGATCGGCCGAGTAACTTCGGGCACTTGGAAAGGCGTGGTCGGCCGAGTAACTTCGGGTACTTGGAAAAGCGTGATCGGCCGAGTAACTTCGGGCACTTGGAACGGGGAGGGCTGCATAGTCTTTAGGAGATGCTGGTACAGCGTGATCGGCCGAGTAACTTCGGGCACTTGGAAAGGTGTGATCGGCCGAGTAACTTCGGGCACTTGGAACGGTGAAGGCTGCATAGTTTCTAGGTGATGCTGGTACAGTGAGGTCAGCCGAGTATCCTGGGACGACTGGGACAGCGAGGTCGGCCGAGTAACTTCGGGCACTAGGAAGGGCGTGGTCGAGGTCGGGAGAGGAGCTTGGACGGACGAGGTCGGAAAAGGAGCTTGGACGGACGAGGTCGGAAAAGGAGCTTGGACGGACGTAGTCGGAAAAGGAGCTTGGACGGACGTGGTCGGGCGCGTAACTTGGACAGTGGTTAGTGTGTCCAGGCATTGCCTTCGCTTCGCTCTACGGCGTGGCGCTCGGCGCCTCCTCTGGGAGGATTGCACAGCACCCCCGCCATCACGTCGTGTCCCATAATAGGTGGTCAGCCCACTCTGTAATTGCTGGTCGGGGTATTTGGAGTAGGAATTATCGGGGGAAAAATAGGGGTAATCCTCCTCCAGTGGAAGGTCTCGGGGTCCGAAATGGTCGAAGAATTCATCATCGGATTCCGAAACGCCAGCGAAAAAATCATTTTCCTCAACGATCTCCTCCTCACCAGAATCTTCAGGCTCCCTCCATGGTGAATCAATTCCGCTGGTCATAGGCATAAGATAACTTGGGCGGTCTCTGGTGGTTGTACGCACCTGGGCATCATGATTAAACGGTAAGGGCTTCCCAGGGCGACGTGCATAGCAGTGGTGGGGCGTAGGAGTACGCTGCGGATCTAACTCTCCTACCAGCTGAGACTCATCTCCAGCAATGATGTGCCTGAGAGCCCCACACCACGGTGTGTTCATTACAAAACTCCTAAACGATTCTGAGGGGTTTCTTATACACTCCAAGCAGTCCGGTGTCTTCGAGGTGGATGGTTGGCGTCGCCGAGCGCGTCGGCGCGAGCGTGGGTGGCACTCCGCTGGGTCCATGATGGTCGGATCGTGCTGTTACGATCCCGCCGCGTAGTGCGACGCGATCGGAGGGGAAAGTGAACCCAGATGCAGAGTCGCCGAAGTAAATGGAAAAGGGGAGGCAGATATGTTGCTCTTGTAGCTTGATTTAATAAACCGGGTAACATAACATAAACAACTTAGCTTGATCACCTAAGTACAAACGAAAAGAAACATGCAGCGTGGCGTCAATGTGAACGGCAATGACTACGAGGAAAAACAGGGAAAGAAACCAGAACGATCCGACCGTGTTCACAGAAAACCATAATGCTTAAATACCAAAAATAATCTAATCACGTAATTAGCCACAGCTGATAATAATCGTGACGTCATGCCAGGAGGGGCAATCCAGCCACTCCTGACACACACACCAAAAAAGAGGCCACATGCACACATCCACCCAAACCCTCAACAAAATGTGATACAACAAGAGGTGCCTTCCAGGTTGCACCCGAAATAAGTCTCGTAAATGATCACTTCAATTGCAATGCGGAAACCCTAATGATATTGACAGAATACAAAAATATATCAAAGCTCAAAAATCAAGTACAAAAGGGGTTGCAGTCAAAGCCATGAATCCAAAATCACCACCTCCAAAATAAGGCACACTGTGAGTTTACTACATTTAGATATGCTCCAGGTCCAGACTATTCTGCTATTCCTCCTCCATGTCTGAGACATCGCACAGAAACTTATTCAATGTGTATGTCGGTCGGATCATTATATGTTTTTTTTTTTTTAATTCAAAGTGGCTTTGATGCCACGTCTTCGCCAAAAGTATGACAGCCTTTTCAGCCAACGATTACATTGGTACCTCAACATACGAGTGTCCCGACATATGAGCAATTTGAGATACGAGTAAAATTTTGAGCACAATTTTGACATAAGAGCAAACAGCGGATGCGAGTGGCTGCTCATAAGAACATTAAGGGCACTGTCTCTCCCCGCACAACTCCCTCGTGTAATGTCTCTGTGGTTGCAACTCCCTCGTGTAATGTCTCTACGGGCACTGGGCGGAGCGTTGCATTTTTTCATTGTTTGTGTGCATGTGTGCATTATTTTGGGAATATTTTGAAGGGAATCCAAAAGCAAACAATCCTCGATAGGTTCCTTTTAAAAACTCCATCTGAAAGTCGGGGTGGAGGCGGGGCAAATATAACCAACCCGGGAGAATAAAGGTATCAAAATTTAAAACAAAATTAAAATTAAGTTTAGTGTAAGGTTAGATTAAACTTATTTTTGAGTGTGTCTGCATTTTAATCCAAGTTCATTTAAATTTGTTTGTTACGTTCCGAGTGCGTTGCCGTGCAAAAATCCAACCCTAACCCTAACCCCAACTCCCCCCTCTCTCTGTCTCTCTCACTTCCGCGAAATCTGTCTAATTTTAGAACTATTTAGTACATTTTATCTAATATTAAACTACATGTTTTTTGTTACTTTGTTAGTAGATGGCGAATTAGAATAAATAGAAATGCTTTTCCAATCCAATATTCCATTTTTGGTGTTTTTTCAGAGTGTAGGAACAAATTAATTTGTTTTCAGTTCATTTCTATGGGAAACGTCTCCTTGAGTTACGATATGCTTGTCATACGATCACACTCTCGGAATGGATTACAATCGTAAGTTGGGGTACCACTGTATTATATTGAGTTTGAGTTACGAGAAAATTGAGCTCAGTCCCGGAACGCATTCAGTTCGTATCCGAAGGTACCACTGAATTGCAAAACTTTTTCCACTGCACAACTAGTCTAAAATCCTGGCTCAGACTCATAGTGGTCTAAATTTAGGTAGTGTATGAAAATACATACATTGTATCCTTTGATTCATAAGCAATGAATCAATTTTGTGATCATATCAGTCTTCTGTGCAAACCTCATTCTGAAAGCCATAAAATGTATTTAACGTATTGTCTTCTGTTCTGGAGTGTAACGAAACCACTCTTTTTTCCATTTAAAATGTTTAATGCTAAGGAATTAAAGAGTTCTAAGTGAATATGTTTAATTACAATGTTGTCTTGATTTGATACATTTTGATGAGTTATTTATCCACAGGGACTTCCTGCCTCGTGGCTCTGGTATCGTGACTCGCAGGCCTTTGGTTTTGCAACTTATCAGCGCTACTGCAGGTGGGTTCTAACTGGTGTTGCCAACTCCCTGAAAAAGGGGACACTTCATTGACAGAGCCATCGGGCCCAATTACTGTCAGTCTTTTTTTAAATGCCATTTTTTTTAACAATTAAAACGTACAGCCCTGAGGCTTCTTTTCGTTGTGTTTGTGTGTGTTTATAACATGTAACATTTATTACATGCCTTAGGTACTGGTGGGGATTGGTCTTGTTATTTTTTCCAGTGCGACCTGTCCATGTGATTGCCCATTTTGATTTTTGTGTGATCCAGGTGTTTCTGATTGTCTCATCAACCCTTGTCTGATTGTCTGCTTTGTTATGCCCATGTCTCGTGATCCTTGTTTCCTCATGTGCTCCCCGTCAGGTCTAGTGTTATTATCTGATTCCAAAGTCTGATATTTTCTGAATACCCTGCCTTAGTTATGAAAGTTTTTGAACACCCTGCTATAATGCAAGTTCCCCCACTTAGAAATCTTGGAGGGGTCTGACATTTTCATTGTAGGGGAAGGTCCACAGTGAAAGAAATTATCACAAAGAAATTTCCGGGAAATCCCAATGTAGAATTTTTAAATAATTCATCAATAAGCTCTCCTGGTCTAAAAACACCCCGGCAGTAGTGAAGAAGGACCAGAAATGACTCCATTTCCTCAGGGTACTGATAGGTATGAAAATAAAACTTCCGGAGCAGATTAAGAAAGTGAGATTAATTTAAAGAGGAAATATGTTTATTACCGGACTGCAGGATGGTTGGAGAATGCTCCGACAGCTGTGAAACTCTCACCGCCTACCTTCCTCGCAATTCTCTCTGACTGAACACTAGGTCAGTCTTTATATAGGAACTCAGGTTAATATTTTTAAAACAGTGATGTATTTCTAAAACAGTGATGAATGACAGAGTTTATGTAAACAAAACTTTGGGCTAATATGGTTAGACATTAGCAGGTTTAAGTTGTATGCAAACACGATGTTTTTATAGCTCACACAAACTGCTGCAGCCTATCTTATATTGCACATTTCGAACAAACAGTTCCAAAGCGAGTTGGCCATATTCTACAATACAAGGAAACAATTGCAAGGCCAGCTAGTTAGCTATCTTACAATTCGTGGTGCGAACAAAGAATTGCAAGGCCAGCTAGTTGGCTTATCCTACATTCCACTGTCCTAACAAACAATTGTAAAACCAGTTTGGCCACACTGGCTCAATATGAACAAACAATTATTAAGCCAGTTGGCAGGTCTACCCAATAGATACTCAGGAGGAAAAACTTGGACACTAAGGTTCTGGTAACCTTCTATAGAGCCACTGTGGAGAGCATTCTGGCATACTGCATCACAGTGTGGTACGCTGGAAGCACAGCAGCAGACAAAAAGACCATGCAGAAAGTGAATAAAACTGCCCAGAAGATCGTCAACTGCTTTCTGCCCTCACTGGAAGATATTGCCAGCCCTCGTTATCTCAGCAGAGCCAGGAACATCATCTGGGACCCATACCACCCTGGTCACAATCTGTTCCAGCTGCTGCCCTCTGGCAGACTCCATTGGTCCCACAAATTAAAGACATATAGGATAAAGGACAGTTTTTTCCCACAGCAGGACTCTAAACTTGCGGTAACGACACAAAATCCCTTCTGAGTAGTAACTTCGGGGTGAGGTAATATGAAGAGATGATGGGCGGTGATCTGCCTTCTACTGGCTGACTGAATGTAAGTGAAAGACAGTGAGAGGTAAGTGATCCGCTCGGGGTGTAATGCGATGTATCTATAACGGCAGAATATCAAATTACAAGTCCAAAATTATCACTTATTTGGGTCTTTTGCAGAGAAAATGCACCTTATGGAGAAGCACTACCAATTTCGTCATACGCAGTTTCTGGGTATGATGACAATTAGGCTTTTGTTGGTGTTTGTTGAGTCAATGATGATGACAAAGCCTGTGTCTGATTATTATCCGATTATTATTATCCTCACATCCTGGAGGCAGATCATGACAAGAAGCTAAACATTTCAGGTAATCTCAATTGGAGTGGAGCTGCATATGAGATATCACCACGTGGGTTGTCAATTATCCTAAAAAAGGGGAAATAATCGCTTCGGAACTACATGAGATTACTTGCGCAATGACTTGAAAAGAACTGGGTCCACAGTTTCATACAGACTCTTCGTAATGCACTAAGACATTCATTCATTCATCTTCCATACTGCTCATCCATCAAAGGAATCGAGACTGTGCCTGCCCGCACCAAAGTCTGGCAAGTGAACCTTTACACCACAAGCCGGCTTGCACTTAGACATCATTCTTTGAAATCATGCATGGCACAAAATGTTCCACTGCTTAAACCAGCACGTTAAGGTCAGCCTTTAGTTTGCCACTGAACA
>NC_135516.1:1570444-1577944 GCF_051989575.1 Stigmatopora nigra
GTTATCAGAAGCCTGGTATCCAAGTTGTGTCTCCTAAGTACCCTGAGCAAATGGAGTCGTTTCTGAGCCTTTTTTACCACTGCCGTGATGTTTGTAGAGCTTATCCGTGACGTGGACCACATGAATTTAAAGGACTGGACCCTGTCTACACACACTTCATTTATGAAGAGTGGGGCCATATCTATGCTGTGTTTGCGAAAGTCTAGGATTATTTCTTTAGTGTTGGTGCTGTTCAGTGTGAGATTATTCACTGAGCACCATGAAGACAGTTTGTTGACCTCATCTGTGTGGGCCGACTCATCCCCTCCCTAGATGAGTACGACCACAGTGGTGTCATCAGCAAATTTAATGATGGTGTTAGACTGGTGGGTTGGTGTACAGTCGTATGTGTACAGGAAGTACAGAAGAGGACTCAGCACACAGCCTTGAGGGGAGCCAGTGCTTGTTACGAGCCCGTCGCGTAATGCGACGCGATCGGGGGGGAAGGTTAACCCAGGTGCGGAGACGCCAATGGAAAAGGGGAGGCAGTTGCGTAGCATTTGTTGTTTGGTTTAATTAACGGAAAAACGCAACATAACAACTTGGCAACTTAACATAACAACTTGGCTGGAAAACTTACTAATACAAAAATGAAAATGCAGCGTGGCGTGGCGTCAAGAAAACGGCATGACAAACGTAGATACTCAGGGGAACAACCCAGACGAACCGACAAACATTCAACAAACTCATAATGCTTAAATAGCCAGGAAAACATAATCACCTAAATGCCAAGGCTGATAACAATCATGACATCATGCCAGGAGTGGCAACCAAGCCACTCCTGACAGTGCTCAGTGTAATGGAGGAAGAGAGGTGGGGACCAAGTCCAAGAGTTTGTGGTCAGTTGGTCAAGAAGTTCTTTATCCAGCAGCATATGGAAGAGGATAGTCCAAGGTGGGAGAGTTTGTCAGTCAGAATGTCCGGTTTTATGGTGTTAAAGGCTGGGCTTTTTACAATGAATCCTCACGTAATTCCTACGGTGTTCCAGGTGGCTCAGTGCTGTATGGAGAGCAATGGCGATAGCATCCTCAGTGGACCTGTTTGCTCTACAAGCAAACTGGTGAGGGTCAACTGAGGGAGGGATTGTATTTGTTATGATCGCGCCGCGTAGAGCGACGCGATCGGAGGGAAAGTTGAACCCAGAAGCAGAGTCGCCAAAGTAAATGGAAAGGTGAGGCAGATCTGTAGCTCTTGTAGGTTGATTTAATAAACGGGGAAACATAACTCAAACAACTTGGCTTGACCACTCATTACAAACGAAAAGAACATGCGGCGTGGCGTCAATGGAAACGGCAATGACTACGAGGAAAAACAGGAAACGAAACCAGAACGATCCGACGGCGTCCACAGAAAATCATAATGCTTAAATACCAAAAATAATCTAATCACGTAATTAGGGACAGCTGATAATTATCGTGACGTCATGCCAGGAAAGGCAATCCAGCCACTCCTGACAGTATTCTTGATATGGCGGGCGACCAACTTTTCAAAGAACTTCATGATCACAGGCGTGAGTGCAACAGGTTATAGTCATTCAGGCTGTCAATGGTAGGCTTTTTGGGGACAGGGAAAATTATGGCAGATTTCAGGCAGGGTGGAATGATGGCTTGTTGCAGGGAACAATTAACTGAGGGAGGGATTGTATTCTTGATATGGCGGGCGACCAACTTTTCAAAGCACTTCATGATCACAGGCGTGAGTGCAACAGGCCTATAGTCATTCAGACTGTCAATGGTTGGCTTTTTGGGGAAAGAAATCATGGTGGCAGATTTCAGGCAGGATTGGATTATGGATTGTTGCAGGGAACAATTGAATTTTTTTGTGAAGACTCCATCCAGCTGGTCAGCACAGGCTTTGAGCACCTTATCAGGTACTCCTTCTGGGCCAGCAGCCTCCGTGGTGTTCACAGACCGCATTACCAGTCTCACTTCTTGTTCCCGGAATTTCAGTGTATTGCTGCAGGGTGGTGGTGTTGAGACTGGGTCTGATTTGTTAGTCTCAAAGCGGGCAAAGAAACGGTTCAGTTCCTCCGCTAGTGAGGCATTTGCTTTAACAGTTATATTATTGTTATTGTAATTGGTAATATGTCGTATTCCCTGCCACATCTTCTTTGGGTTATTTTCTGTGTAGTGCTCCTCAATTTTCTTAGTATATGCTGCCTTGGCCTTTTAATGCCTCTTTTCAGCTCTATATTTTATCTTGTCCCCTGATCTGAAGACGGTCTTACGGCATTTGATGAGTGCCTGTGTCTCCTTGGTTATCCAGGGTTATTGTTTAGGAAAAACATGTATCTGTTAATTTATAGTGACGTTGTCAATGCAGTTTTTGATATAGGAAAGTACAATGTCCGTGTAGTCCTGGGGGTTGTCGTGTTCGAAAAGTTCCCAGTTGGTGCGGGAAAAACAGTCCTGCAGCTGAGAAAGAGAGTCCTCGGGCCTAGTCTTTATTATCTTTATTTGTGGCATTGTTAGCCTCCTGAGTGGAGTGTATGCGGGGGTGAGAGATATGCAGAGGTGATCTGATCCAGCTAGGTGAGGATGAGAAGTGGCTTTATAAGCATGTTTGATATTAGAATATACATGGTCAAGAGTTTTGTCTTCTCTAGTATTACATTTTACGTAGTTGAGATGTAAAATACGCCTGTCTGTGGACACGTGTGCCAGCAGTTTATAATTCTTTGCAGATCTGCTTTTTGGTGATTCTCGGTTGAATCTTCACCCTCCTGACCAATTTTCACTCAGCACCAGGTAATAGCTTGCATTTTCTTCCTGACTGTGGCAGTGACAAAACAGTGCCATGCACTTTATACTTAAAAACAATTGTTTACACTGTCGCTCTTGTGACCTGCAGCTTCTTTGAAATGGCTCCAAATGACTTTCCTGACTTGTTTAGGTCAAGGATTCACTTTTTCAGATCCATGCTGAGCTCCTTTGACTTTCCCATTGTAACGTTTGTGGGCGTTTGCATCCAATGGGCCCAATTTACATGGCCTCAGAGAAGTCCCCAGCTGTAGTCACTCGTAATCACTCACAAGAAGTTAAGAGGCCATGATATGAAGCTCATTTCACTGACAACTTTCTTAGTCACCAACATTTCTAATTCGTGTTGCTGTATGTATATTTTTGACCCAGCGTATTTGATCACTTTTTTTCTGTTCACCCATAACAAGGTCATAAAAGAACCAAACTTCAGGAATGTTTTGGTGATAAAGAAGTATCTGTTCCAATCACTCTATCAGAGAAAAATCAGAGTTGTATAGAAATAACTGGAAACTCAAGAGAGCCATGCCATTGTTATTCACAAGTGTATGTAAACTTTTCACCACAACTGTACATTGTCATTTATCTATTCTTCTATTTAGATCATCTTTCTCACAGTGAACCGGCACCTAAGATGAAAATTTCCCTCTATAATTTCTAAGTGGGGAAACTCGCAATGTAGCAGACTGTTAAAATACTTATTGAACGCACCCTATATGAACTGTTATTATTCAACGATAATGCAGCAACTGATCACGGAATAGGCAAAATGTATAGTACTAGTAGTATGATATTACTGTAGTAGGCCACTAAACACGTGAAAATATGTATTTATTAAGCCGTCAGTCCCAAGAACATGAGCACACTCTAGATTCTAGTGCATACATGGTAAAACAAAAATATCATGTCATAAAAGTAAAACAATTAGACTTCCAGTTTTCTGTCCAGTCTATGCAAGTTCCAAGGCCTCACTTTCGATTGATGTTGACAGCAGCACTTTTTTGTTTTGTTTTTCTTTACAGTGCTTAAAGCACATTTTGTTGTTCTCCTTGCTAAGTTGTCTTTCGTTATTTTTTTGACATCAAACAACACCTCAACCAATGGGATCAACAGAATTTTGCGTCATAATCGCATGGGCAGAATAACATGCGCGACAAAGCGCGTCCCTTGTGAGCTCAATACGGAGTTTATTTTTGTATCTGAATAGTAGTAATTCAATTTTTCAAGAGACAGTTGGCAACCTTCCTACACATGCTGTTGGCACAAATTGACAAATCCATCCCCCTCTTCTTTTTTTCTCCTTTTAATAGTGATGTTTTACTTCCTCTTCCCAATTCAACATTATTTCACCTTTCATTCTTTGATAGCCACCAACCTCTGTCACATATTTTTTATGTTACAGAGTGGGCCGAATTTCTTCATTGCAAAGGAAAGAAGTTCACAGATTTTGATGAAGTTCGCCAGGAGATTGAAGCCGAGACAGACCGTGTCACTGGTGCTAACAAGGGAATATCTCCAGTTCCCATCAACTTACGAGTTTATTCCCCAAATGGTGTGAAACCATAATTATTTATTTGTTCATTCTTATGTACCTATGCAAAATAACACTTCTATTTAAACAGACTGTGATAAGATGTGCCATTCATCTCGCTCTTTTTAAAAATATCTTCATGACACTTTACAAACACCAAGGGGATGTTTTGCAGTAATATTGTTTAGCCAAGTGCAGTTATGAATGGATGTTCAGTTGGTCTATTTAAAATACATTATTTCTTGTCATGCTCTCATATTGTGTTCTTTCTCCTGACCAGTCCTGAACTTAACTCTCATCGACTTGCCTGGGATCACCAAGGTACCCGTTGGAGATCAACCTGTGGATATTGAGCAACAAATCAGGGACATGATCATGCAGTTCATCACCAGAGAAAGCTGCCTGATTTTAGCCGTCACTCCAGCCAACACTGACCTTGCTAACTCGGATGCCCTTCAAGTGGCAAAGGATGTTGATCCCCAAGGTGAGGAAAAGCTGCAGAAAATATATTTAAACCATTTTAGAAAAAGAGCTTGTGAGAGAGAAATTTAATCAAATGAAGCTACGCATCGTGCTATTCTCAGCAATGTGGTGAATATCTACTTGCTGTTGTTGTTGTTGTTGCTACACTACAAGCGCCTGAGGATTGCCCTCAGATAGCGCTAGAGCTGCCACTGGAACGCGCATTATTTCATCCGGGGGGTAGTCGGAGGTGAGGGGCAGTCAAATGTCTCCGGCTGTATGAAAAACGTAGGGTGCCACGTTCCTTGTTGGCAGCTCTGAGTGGTATTTGTTGGAATTCGCAGGCCGCGGCTAGCGGCCTCTCAGGAGACACCACGTGAAGGTTTCCAACTTTGTCTCCCCCTTGCTGTTGTTTGATCTGCTTTGACCTCTTTAAGAGGATTTTGTTGCTATAAGGCAAAACATTTGTTGACTTCCCTTCATCATTGCTGACATCATATTTTAAAATTAATTTAATGTCATTACCTTATGTTTTATGAAGTCTGCTTTGATATATGGGAGTGTTTCAGCAACATGTGATGAAAACATCCCAACTGTGAAAGTGACAAAACTGACTGGTGCCTAAAAGAATACACACCAAAAATCAAATCAAAAACTAAATCCTGAGCAATCATTGTACAGCAGTTTTACAGGCTGAATGATAATCTAATCACGTGAAAATAACACCAATAAATCAAATTGGGGCCAAAATTTGTTTCAAGAATGAATAGTAACCCATCATCTGGAGCAGTGTTTTGTTGTACATATAAATAGGTGAAAGCAGTCATTTTTAACTCTTTCCAATAGGTCTGAGGACTATAGGGGTAATCACCAAACTGGATTTGATGGATGAGGGGACGGATGCCCGTGAGGTGCTAGAGAACAAGCTTCTGCCACTGAGAAGAGGTGGGTTAACATATGAGCTAGCAGCCACTGAGAGAACTGTAGCATGTTTCTGCTCATTTTAGTCTCTCACTGTCCAAGGATCAGTCGTTATTAAGGTATATCATTCTCCTTCTGTTTTTGTGTCAGGTTACATTGGTGTGGTGAACCGGAGTCAGAAGGACATTGATGGAAAGAAAGATATTAAGGCAGCCTTGGAGGCAGAGAGAAAGTTCTTTTTCTCCCACCAAGCCTATAGACACCTGGGTGAAAAAATGGGCACGCCACGCCTGCAGAAAGTGCTCAACCAGGTGAATATACTCTGAGTTCCAAATTTTTAACGGAAATCTTTCTATATACTGAATATAAATGACAGCCAGCAAAATGTTCAGCCATTAATTGGAATACAAATGACAGCCAGCAAAATGTTCAGCCATTAACTGTTAAGAGTATAAATTGACTGTTATTGAACAAACTTCCCAATTATTATATTTTTATCAAAAATAAAAACGTTAAAATGTACTGTTCCAAAATATTATGCACAACAGAGTTTCAAAGCATTTTCTATATTGTAAAGAAGTGAAAATGGTCATTTGTTGAATTTCCAGAATTAAGAGATTATATTGAATTACAGGGTGAACATCCACCAACTATCCCCTACTCCGAATAGAAGGTTTATTCATAAATGCAAGCCCCTGATGCCGTGGGGCTTCTGGCACCAATAGCTTCAAATATATGTTCTGCCTTTATCTGCACAAACTTATGTGCTCCGAATCAGCTATAAATCTCTTAACAGTACTGTAAACACACTTAAGTTTCCGTGAAATTTCCAGGGTTTTCATACCTTGTCCAAAACTTTCAACTATTTCATGCTTTTAAGCACCAGAGTGATCCTTTTTCTTTCACATGTTGCTTGAAAATGTTGGTCTACTTAATAATGTGAAAAACCCTTCTTCAGTAGTTTTTCCTTTATTTGGGCTCACCTAGCAAAAGTAATTATCAAAGGTGTCTAAGATTGATTTCAGTGATCAAAGAGGCCTGAGACACAATACCAATTGAAAAACAAATATACATATATTTATGACAATTAAATACACTTTGCGTAATAATTTGGAATGCAGTGTAGACTTACTCACCTTATTGCCTTACGTATATCTTGCAATACGATTCATATTACGAATTGATCTTGATTTGATCCCAATACTAGATTCATTTATTCATTTCTGAACTACTTATCCTGACAACGGTCAGGGGTACTTTTTTCGTAACATGGAAATGTCTCAAATAGAGCCGTATGTTATATGGAAATTATTTAATTCATTGCACAGTCCTCGCACAACTAACAATTAAACCCATTAAAATTGGTCAACATGTCCCAATTTTGTAAGAAAGATGTGAGAAAGTTATCATAAAATTATTTATTAATGTCATATATAATAACATATATAATAATCTAAATCTATCTGTGTTGAAACGCATGGGAAGAAGAGAAAGCTACCGGGCTAATTAGCATATAAACATGAACACACATTTAATAAACGCAGCATTAATAATTCAAACAACAACATTAATTAACAACAAACATATATATATATACATATATATATATATATATATATATATATATATATATATATATATATATATATATATATATATATATATATATATATCTATCTATATCTATATCTATCTATATCTATCTATATCTATCTATATCTATCTATATCTATATCTATATATATATATATAGATATATATATATATATATATATATATATATCTATA
>NC_135516.1:1580258-1615258 GCF_051989575.1 Stigmatopora nigra
AAGCAGCTTTTGCAGTCAGCATAGTATTCCCGTTTAATTCGAGACTATTTTTATCATCTTTTCAGGAATACATTTTGACAGTGACAGTTTTTGTCTTTGCTACTGTTGTTACTCTTACTATATATACGTGACTGGACGTTTCGTTGACTGACACTTGATCGACGGGCACTTCGTCCCCGGACGTATTGTCGAACGGACGTTTTGGTCGTCGGACAGTTCGTCGAAAAGACATTTCAACGACGGACAATTCGTCGCCGGATTCGCAAGCTGTTTGGCATCGTCGCGGGCTAGAAGTATACTAAGACTTTCATTTGTTTAATAATATAATAGATTAAACACTTAGCCATTTCACATATATACACAAACAGTTTACAAGAAATTATTATTAAAATACTAATAGTCTCGGTGTGCCTGTTTGGCGAACTGTCTGGCGTCATTGTGGGCTAAAAGTATACGAATAATTTTATTTTTTTGTGAAAAATGACCAAATAATGAATTTCAACAACTTGCTGTATTGCAAGTTCTCTCACTTAGAAATTGAGAGAATGAAGGTTCGTCTGCACCTCACAGTCAACATAAATCGAACGTCTACCGCCGTCAATGGCAGCCGATGGGTTAAATGAGTGCTGAGTGCTCTACACCTCACAGTCAACATGAATCGGACATCTACTTCCGTCTCTCTCTCTCTATCCCGTTCTCTCTCTCTCTCTCTCTCTCTCTCTCTCTCTCTCTATTCCCTTTCTCTCTCTCTCTCTCTCTCTCTCTCTCTCTTCTCTCTCTCTCTCTATCCCTTTCTCTCTCTATATATCCCGTTCTCTCTCTATCCCTCTCTCTCTCTCTCTCTCTCTCTCTCTCTATCTCTCTCTCTATCCCTTTCTCTCTCTCTCTATCTCATGCTTATAATTTTTGAAAGCGAGCGAATCCGGCGACAAATTGCCCGTTCGACAAAATTTCCGGTGGCGAATTCAGCGACGAATTGTCCGTCGACGAAACGTCCGAGAACGAAGTGTCTGTCGTCGACCAAGTGTCCATCAACAAACGTCCAGGTACCTTATATGTATGTGTGTGTAAATATATGTATATATGTATATATATATATATATATATATATATATATATATATATATATATATATATATATATATATATATATATATATATATATATATATATATATATATATATGTATGTATGTATGTATGTATGTATGTATGTATGTATGTATGTATGTATGTATGTATGTATGTATGTATGTATGTATGTATGTATGTATGTATGTATGTATGTATGTATGTATGTATGTATGTATGTATGTATGTATGTATGTATGTATGTATGTATGTATGTATGTATGTATGTATGTATGTATGTATGTATGTATGTATGTATGTATGTATGTATGTATGTATGTATGTATGTATGTATGTATGTATGTATGTATGTATGTATGTATGTATGTATGTATGTATGTATGTATGTATGTATATATATATATATATATATATATATATATATATATATATATATATATATATATATATATATATATATTTATATATATATATATATATATATATATATATATATATATATATATATATATATATATATATATATATATATATATATATGTATATGTATATGTATATGTATATGTATATGTATATGTATATGTATATGTATATGTATATATATATATATATATATATATATATATATATATATATATATATATATATATAGAGAGAGAGAGAGAGAGAGAGAGAGAGAGAGAGAGAGAGAGAGAGAGAGAGAAGAGAGAGAGAGAGAGAGAGAGAGACTTATTTATATAGATAGAAATAAATATTTTATATTTATACATTAGGATGGTACAACAGTTCTCTGTGGACTTTGAGAAGAGGATCGAGGGTTCAGGGGACCAGGTGGACACCGTGGAGCTGTCAGGTGGCGCCAAAATCAATCGAATCTTCCATGAGCGTTTCCCATTTGAACTGGTCAAGGTAACCTCAAGTATCGATTGTTTATATGACACAAACAATTCTGACGCAATATTTCATGTTCATTTTTCTGTTAGTTTTTCTGCCATCCATTGCACTTTCTAAATATTTGATCATGACTTTATAAATTCATATAGATCTATACTTTAGAAAAAGAATCATAGAGTAGGTATACTCCCACAAGGCTGTAGGTGTACTTGGAATAGGTAGTTTCACAATGCAATTTCTACTTCCTTAAATATGCACATTTTATATTATTTTTAAAAAACTTTTAAAATCTAATTTAAAGTTTTTTTTTCTTTTACTTAATGTAGATGGAGTGTGATGAAAAGGAGATGCGGCGTGAGATCAGTTATGCCATCAAGAACATCCATGGAATCAGGTAAGAGGTTTTTTTTATATATGAGACGTTTTATTTCAGTAGTTTTGGTACCTGACAACATGCTTAGTCAGGCGAGTATAGTAATCTCTCAAATATTTCCGACAATGGACCCATGGCCACAAGAATACAAAGGATTTGGATTAAAACTCCCATTTGCCAGTTTTTTGGGGAATTATATCAAGCAGAGAGCAACTATTTCTGGAAGTAGTTCATTTAAATTATTTAGATTGACATATATGCATTATATTTAGAAATCAATACATTATACTCTGATAGGTTCACCAATTAGGTAATAGATACACCTTTAGATAAGAAAGACATCTGAACTTATATCCAGCTTTTCTTGCAAGAGAGAATTGATCTTGACTCTCCTTCGTTCTAGTTCATTCTAAGGAATCGAATCCTCTCCTGCCCATTTAATTGCATTAGAGTCAAAGCAATTAAGGTCATCTATTCAAAACAATTGCATAAGAGGTAAACCAAGCAAGCCTCTATTCAAAACAACTGAGGTCAGAAATCAAAACAATTGCGAGTCTTTTCGGGGGACGAACGGTATCGCCACCTGGGGTGGAGTCCAAGTCAAAACAATTAAGAGTCCTTCCCGGATCTTCAGTTTCATCTTGCGACCGTGTGAGCAGTCGAGGTTACAAAACAATTTAGGAGTCCTCCCGGATCCCTGTGAAATGTGGATGTTTCAAAACAATTTTGATAAGTACAGCTAGATAGAGGAGCATCCTTCAGGAGCGTTATTCTTGCAAAAGATGTATAACAATGCAAATTTAAAATAATAACAATAATAATAATTACATTAATTTGACATGCTTATAGCTGTAATATTTAACAAATATACCCATTTTGATCATTTTAATTGGTTGTCCATCTCTTGTGTCTTTGATTCAGTGGCCACCAACATATAAGTAAATTTGATCATATATCAAGGTGGAAAGCATTTGAGATTTCTTAAAATGCGTTGTGAGTGTTCCACAGAGATTTGAGTTGGTCATTTGAAAGTCAGATTTTGGCTTCTATGCACAACCTTTTTGCATCAAGGCTGAATTTTTATCTGTTTTTGAAAAAAAAAAAAATTCTAAGATGCCAATAAGTCCTTTTTGGGGATGGCAGCAACAAATTGTGGCAGAGATACGAAAAAGATCCAAGTTACGAAATCCCTAAAAAAAAAAAAAACGATGCATTTCCTTATCCGTTATATTATTTTGAAAATATTGTCACAGATGCATTGATTCTCACTTTAAAACATTGCTACCCTCTACTGGGCTCTCATTTCATCACCATCATACCATCTCACATAATGACAATAAAAGCATTCAATTCAATTCAATTGGCTGTCTCAAAACAATCACAATCAATGTTTCAAGATTCTCTCTTACATACCTTTCCATCTTGACTAAATGCTCCCATTATTAATGGTTACATTCCCATAATAACGGTCACGGAGGAACTATTTCAGCGGTGCAGGGCACATTTTCATATGCTTCATTTAGACATTAATCAATCATTTCCTTTTCTTTTCTCTCATTTTTGTGTTTCCTCACGTTTCATACAAAATTGGGACATTTTGACCAATTTTAAAGGGTTTATTTGGTATTTGTGTGAGGACCATGGAACTCATTAGATAATTTACATATAGTACACCTCTACTTGTAAAATTTTCAAGTTACTAAAAAGGTTCTGGAACAAATTATTTTCGTAAGTAGAGGTACTATATATAGTGTACAAAAAAATGGTCATAAGCCATAAGTCCCGCTGTTCTTATATGTATACCAACACGAAAGAAACAAATTGAACTTATTATTTAGTTTCCTTCAAATCAAATCAAATAAAAAGCCTTTATTATCATCACACACAGCTGTGTGTTACGAAATTGGCGGTGCTACTCCACAGTGCGTTTTCCCAGTAAAAAAAAAACAACATAAATAAGTAATATAAAAATATAAAAAGTCACATCCTGCCAAGGTAAATTCCAAAATATTGCACAATCTAAAATATTGCACCTTTTGATTGCACACCCCGAAGTTATTGCACAGAAGGGGTTGTGTGTCGTGCTAACGCAAGTTCAGAGTCCTGATTGCTGTGGGGAAAAAAACGTCCCTATGTCTATTTGTCCGTGCTTTGTGATACCTGTAGCATACCTGTCAACTGGTACGTTCTCGCCGTAATTGGTACAACTGAAAGCCCATTTTTATATTGGTACGCTGTACACATGAAAATGGTACGCTAAACGGTGATTTTGAGAAAAAAAAATAAATTAAGGCACTTTCTAGCCATTTTTCACCATCCGCCATTGTTTCTTCCCGGAAACGCATGTCTGCCAAGTGATATATGTACCGGCGCCTCTGATTGGCTAAAAAAAAAAGATCATGATAAACATTTCGTTTTGTAACACTTTCACCATGTGATTTCCGTTTCCTGTTCCCTTGTTTATGTAAAGTGGTAAGATTTTCCATGTATTTATACATATATGTAAGGGCGAAAACAAAATTTGGTAAGATCACAAATGGTTCGAGGTTGACAGGTATGCTGTAGCGTCTGACAGAGGGTCTCTAACAATGTTGCCTCTGCTGAGGTAGTGAGGGCTGGCAATGAGAGCAGCCGCCGGTCTTCTGGGCAGTGTTGATCACTCTCTGCATGGCTTTTTTGTTTACCCCACTGTAATACAGTATGCCAGGATGCTCTACACAGTGGTTCTATAGAAGGTTACCAGAAGCTTAGTGTACAAGTTGTTCCTCCTGAGTACCCTCAGGAAATTGAGTCTTTTCTGGACCCCCCCCCCCTCCCCGCCCTCCGAGGTGAGTCCAACCAAAGTGGTATCATCGGCAAATTTGATGATAAAGTTAGAGTGGTGGGTCGGTGTACAGTCGTATCTGTACATGGAGTATAGAAGAGGACTCAGTACACAGCCTTGAGGGGAGCCAGTGCTCAGTGTAATGGAGGAAGAGAAGTGGAGACCAAGTCTAACAGTTTGTGGACGGTTTGTTAAGGAGCTATTAATCCAGCAGCAGATGGAAGAGGGTGAGGTGGGAGAGTGTGTCAGCCAGAATGTCCAGTATTATAGTGTTGAAGGCTGAGCTAGAGTCAATGAAAGGCATCCTCACATAGTTCCCACGGTGCTCCGGGTGGCTCAGTGCTGTGTGTAGATCCACGCCGATAGCGTCGTCAGTGGACCTGTTTGCTCTATAAGCAAACTGGTGAGGGTCAACTGAGGGAGGGATTGTATCCCTGATGTGGCGGGTGACCAACTTTTCAGAGCACTTCATGATCACAGGCATAAGTGCAACAGTCCTATAATCATTCAGGCTATCAATGGTTGGCTTTTCAGGGACAGGGATAATGGTGGCAGATTTCATACAGAATGGAATGATAGATTGTTGCAGGGAACAATTGAAAATATTTATGAAAACCCCAGACAGCTGGTCAGCACAGGCTTTGAGCACCTTCCCAGGTACTCCATAAAGGCCAGCAACCTTTCTGATGTTCACAGTCTGCAGTACTCTGTCTTCTTGTTCCCGAAGCTTCAGTCTACTGCTGGGTGGTGGATTTGTTAAGACTGAATCCAATGTGTCAGTCTCAGAGCGGGCAAAGAAATGGTTCAGTTCCTCTGCTAGAAAGGCATCTGCATTAACAGACACATTATTGTCATTGTAATTGGAATGTGTCGTATTCCCTGTCACATCTTCTTTGGGTTATTTTCTGTGAAGTGCTCCTCAGTTTTCTTTGTATATGTTGCCTTGGCCTTTTAAATGCCTCTCTTCAGGTCTGCTCTGACAGCGCAGGGCGGTGAGGGCGGTGTTACGGCATTTGATGAGTGGCTGTGTTCATCCAGGGTTTTTGGTTAGGAAAAACCCAGATATGTTTATTTCCTACTCCACTAGTGGGGTGATTTCACCACACCCTGCTGCCATTGCCCCTACTAGCAAGCTCCTTACTCACTCAACTAATCACTACCACATGGACATCGTCACCAGCTGCTCTCCTGGGTGTAATTAAGGACCAGTCTTCTGACCTTCAGTGTCAGTGTGTCTGCAGATCAACTTGGTCTTATTCGCAGGCCTCCTTTGACTGATCTTCGATTTGGGCATAGCCTGCCCACCAAACCTGCTCTTCTGACAACTCATCTGCTTATAAACTTCCTGTGTGTGTCTTTGTCTGAACCTTATAAGAGTGGGTCTAAAATTGGGGACATTAAAGGGAAATGATGGGCCACCATCGTAAAACATGATGCTCCACTAGGAGAACAAGGTAGGAATCATGTGATTAATGCAAAATTCAACATGGTATTGTGTATTGGTATCATTGCACTTACCAGTATCTATGTTTTCCTGCTGCAGCTGAGGATATTTAATTGGCTACTCAAAATCTAGGGAATTGATCTGGTCTTTAACAACGGGGTTGACTGCACAGGGCACACATCTCACATCCGCTACCTCCACAATGAGTGGGGAGGCGCTTCTCCCCAAGCATGGTATGGGCTGTACTGGAAGTTGAGGTGATGAGACTGGGTGGTGTGTTTGGGACTAAAAGCATGCAAAAAAAAGTATTTTAGGTACTCTGCAGGAGTCGCAGCTCGGCCTTTGTAGTTAGTGAGGGTACGTATGCTCTGACACATCGTTCAGGGGTCATGAAGTTGCCCTTCTATCTTCCCTTTGGCAGCCCTAATGCCTCTCTTCAGGTTGGCACGAGCGTCGCTGTAGAGTGTCCTGTCACCGGATCTGATCGCTGCATCTCGGGCCCGGATGTGTGATCGGACCTGGATGGTCATCCGCGGTTTTCGGTTTAGCTACCCCTGGATAGTCTTCTCCACAGTGACCCCAGCCATGCAGTACTTGATGTAAGACAGTACTGTGTCTGTGAAGGTACCCAGGTCCTCATGGTGAAAAATTTCCCATTGTATCTGTTCAGAAGCAGTCTTGGAGTCCGGGAGAACGTCATCAGGCCATGTGATAATGGTTCAGCTTTGTGGCTTTGATTTACAGCTAAGGGCAGTGTAAGCTAGGGGAGAACAAAGAGGAGTGATCTGACTGTCCCAAATGTGTGCGTGGTATGGCTCTTTATGTACCTTTGAAGTTCAAGTAAACATGATCCAAAGTTTTATACTCTCTTGAACATTTCATGTGTTGGTACAATTTTGGCAGAACGGTTTTGAGAAATGTCTGATTAAAATATCTTGCAATTATTTGTGCAGCACTTGGGTAGGCATTTGTGAATTAACGATTAGCTGCGAACTCTATTTCCAAATTGTCCATTTTGTTTACAATGGATCTGAAGTTGGAGATATATATGTTTGGGAGCGGAGGTTTGAGTGGTTGTTTCCTGATCTTACACAACAGGACCGCTCGACAGCATCACTTCTGTTTTCTTTCCCGATGCCTTCTCTTTCGCCAAACAGACCCGTTAACAAGCCATACAGAATATGAATGAATTATTTAATAAAATTAATCCACGAGGAAGTTCTGTTAAGGTGATTCACGAATATAAGAGCAACGATAAATGGGAAAATATTGGAGTTATGCTCACATTCTTATCATTTATCATGCACTTTCTATCAACATTGAATTTGACCGCATTCATGCTTAAAACAAAAAGTTGTCATTAAATAATTTCTCCTCACCAACGAAGGATGTTTATTTTTTTCTTATTCAAAACATGATCTGCCGAGTTGTCTCTGAGTCCTTGTGCCTTGTGTTTTTACAAAAAAAAAAATGAGATTGTGAAATGGTTTTGAAAATTCTGACGTCCCAATTGTGTAATCCACACCACCCTTCAGAGTTGGGACGTCCATGTAATCTGGGCCTCTGAATGTTAGAAGAATTTTAAAAAGAAAAGAACGACTAGAACATCATTGGGGAGTGGTCTTCAATGTCCGTCAGCCTTGCAAGTAAAAAATCCGGAAAAGTGTCGTTCCTCCTTATGTATGTTTTTGAGAATGGTGAATGGTGAACCTGCCAACATTCACACTTATACCTAGAAGCAATTTAGAGTGTTCAACCAGATCACGGTGCATGTTTTTGTGATCTGACCCTTCAGTTTTCCCAAAAAACAATTGTGTTCATTTCTGGCAATCGCACCCTCTCAATGATTAATTGCGAAAAATTTCACAACCGCCAAAACTGCTGTTAATGACATAAATAAATGAATGGTGATTGCATATTGAAACTTTAATGAACAGGCACTTCTCTTTTGAAGAGTGTTGCCCAAAAAAACTCATACATGAAAAAATACATTATCCACTGGAGGATCACAGAAACTTTTTTTGATATTGATTCATTTTGTAATACAGTGATTAAGCATTCTATCTATGTTTACTTTTTCTTTTTTTGTTGGACAGGACAGGACTATTTACTCCAGATATGGCCTTTGAAGCCATTGTAAAGAAACAGATCATAAAATTAAAGGAGCCCTGTGTCAAGTGTGTGGACATGGTCATCCAAGAATTGATCAACACAGTACGCCAGTGTTCCAACAAGGTGATCATACACTTTTATACACTGTAATTTAATGAAATGATAATGGGAGAATTCATCTACAGGAAATAAACAGAATTTTCAATATAAAACCCAAACATGACTCAACGGTTGGGGAAAAGGGAACAATGAGCTGTATATTGCCATTTTTTTGAGTGAGTGACAGGGAGTGGTTTTGTTACAGCTGGAATGTTTCCCAAGGCTCCGTGAAGAAACTGAACGAATTGTGACTTCTCATATACGAGACAGAGAGAGTCAGGCTAAAGAACAGGTAATATTCTGTTCTGTATTTGATTTGATCTGTATCATGTTCCAATGCTTATAGTGTCATATGATATCATATTTGGTATATGCCTCATACATTTAATACATATTAAGATTCATTTATTCACTCTGTACCACATATGACCTTTCATATTCGAGAAAAACAATCTGCCATGTAGTGAATCACAGTAAATGTATTTACTGGGGCACGACAGATCACATCCTGAAAATGGCAAAATACTAAATCTATTTCAAAATGTTCACTTGTTAATTTGGACTTTTATACAATACGTTAATAGTTATGAAAGCCTTACACAAAGTTTGAGGATAAACTTATTCTTTCTTTTCACATTTTCCAATCAGTCAGTTTATTTATTGATGGTATAGCTGTTAGCCTCAAACTTTAATAGGTGTTGATTATAACAATTTGGAAGGTGATGAATGTCTCGTGCGTTGCCAGTTCAAAGTATTCAATCTGTTATTATTGTCACGGTACAGAGCATTGAAATTGTTTTTCACTAACTGTCACAGTATAATTATATTCTTAATACTATAGGTCAGATCAACCAAAAAGTACACAATGAAGAAGAAAAATGTCACTGGATTATAAAACACACTTTAATGGGAAAGGTTTTATTTGATCGGAAACTTCGAACAAACATACATTTCAGGAACACTAGCAAAAGGAGGCTAAAAAGGCATCTGTTAACAAGTTTTTCAGACATCTATAGCCTAGAAAAACAACATAAATTGTCTGAGTTCAGAGAGTGTTACGTCTTTGGCACGATGTAAAGGCGAGGACACTAGGAATCGGACCCAATCGCATGTAAGCAGGCGAGGACAGGGGAAATAGTGCTCAAACGAAACTTTAATAACTTTGGCAGGAGGCAATGAAGGTAACAAGGGACTTGGCGAAAAAACAACAACCGAAAAACAAGCCCGACTAGGGAAAACACAGGGAAGCGAAGAACGAAAGGACACAGAGACATGGCATGGCAAATCAAAGCAGTTTTGGCAAGAAATAACAAAAAACAAACCAGACTAGGAAAAACACAGGGAAGCGAGGAACGGGACGACGAAGAGACATAGCATGGCAAATCAAAGGGCAAAACTTGTAACTCAGATGATTCACAACTCACTTGTGTTAGTGAATTAATCCGGTTTACAGTTCATTTGAATGAAATGTGTAAGTAAGATGGCGGAAGGCTTAGTGATGGCGTGAATTTCGAGGTTTTTAAATTGGATATTTGGTATTTTTCCAAATTTATTGCTTAAAAAAATGTAAGTCAAAAAATTTCGGATTTCCACAGATTAGGGAGGTTTTAGGGAGTCCTGGAGTTTGCGTTACTTGTCCAATGAAAACCAGGATTACCTGAGAAGTTGGCAGCTCTGTGTTTCCAGCGGGGGTTGGACTCTGCCAAGTCTGCCATATGTTACCAATTCTATACAGAACTTTTATGGAGAGAATATCTAGACACAGCCGTGGCATTGAGGGGCCGTTTTGGTGGCCTAAGCATCGCCAACTTTCACTGGAATTATTTGCAACCGAGTGTGAAATGATAGGGACAAGAATAAGCACCTGCAAATCTGAGGGCAAGGTCCTCAGTCGCAAAAAAAGTGGCAATCCCTCTCTGAGATTTTAAATATCTTGGGGTCTTGTAAATGAGTGAGGGAAAATTGAAGCGGGAGATCGACCGGTGGATCAGTGCAGCGTCTGCAGTGATGCAGACTTTACATTGAAGCTGCGGCGAAAGGTAAAGCTCTCTGTTTACCAGTCCATCAACATTCCTACCCTCATCTATGATCACGAGCTGTGAATTGTGACCGAAAGAACAAGATTCCGGATACAAGTGGCTGAAATGAACTTCCTCCGCAGGATGTCCAGCCCTCCCTTAGAGATAGGGTGAAAAGTTCGGTGATCATACCTCTGCTACCCCCATTGAGAGAAGCCAAATGAGTTGATTTGGGTATCTGTAGAACGCCTCCTCAACACCTCTGTGGTGAGGGGTTCCGGTGCCATCCCACTGAGAGGAGGCCACAGGGCCGAACCAAGACATGCTGGGGAGACTATATCTCCTCGACTGCACGGACACGTTCCATCGAGAACGCCTTCCAGAAGAGCCGGATGAAGTGGCTGGGGAGAGGAAAGTCTGGGCTTCCCTGCTGAAGCTGCTGCCCCTGCCACCTGACTGCTGATAAGTGGTAGAAGATGAGGATGATTATGGCAAATTTATAAATTGTTAAAATGAAAATGTATTTTTAAGGGCTTTACTACAATGCTAGTCTGTAGCTTGTTGTCCTAACAACTGTACCTGTGTTATATAAGATCAATAGGAAACTAATTACCCACGTTGTGAGCTTGGTATGTATAAATCATCGTCATAATGAGTGTAATGTGCCTATTTCAATTTATTGTTTCAGGTTCTTCTGGTGATAGACATTCAGCTCTCTTACATCAACACGAATCATGAGGACTTCATTGGTTTTGCAAAGTAAACACTTGCATCCTTTTCATTTTGAAAATAGGGTTGTGACTTGCATGTGACCGGACGTTTCGTCGACGGACACTTCGTCCCTGGATGTTTCATTGAACGAACGTTTGGTCACCGGACAGTTTGTCGAGCAGACATTTTGTCGCCCGATTCATCGCCGGACATTTCGTTGACGGACAATTTGTCGCCGGATTCGCTCGCTCTCAAAATTATAATGAAAAAAAATGAAAAAATGAAAATCAGACATAGGCATTGTCGTCATCATTGACTTGACAAAAAGCCTAGTAGTCATCATACCCTCAGCAGCGTATGACGAAATTGTATAGTGCTTCTCCACAAGTTCGTCTTCCCAGGCCAGACACATTTATGACAATTATTTATGACATATTCATACTTGTTAGCTCTCCGCCTTGAGCGCCATTTTCCGGCGACTACAAGTTGCCTCACCGATGCCAACAAGAATAAGATGGATCACTTACCTCTCAGTCTTTATACTTACCCTCCCTCAGTCATCCTGTGGAAGGTAGATCTGCACCAAACGACCTTCCTGTTTCTTCAATTCGACTTGACTTAATTTCATAGTAGGGATATGTGTAGTCGTCACGTCACGTGTTGCTGCAGGTTCAGAGACCTGATGGCAGTTGGGAAGAAGCTGTCCTTGAGCCTGTTTGTCCGTGCTTTGTAGGACCTGTAGCGTCTGCCAGATGGAAGCAACTGGAACAGGCCGTGTCCAGGGTGGTATGGGTCTCCAACAATGGACCCGGCTCTTCTGAGGTATCGGGGGTTGGCAATGTCTTCTAGCGATGGCAGAGAGCAGCCGACGATCTTCTGGGCAGTGTTTATCACTCTCTGTATGGCTTTTTTGTCTGCTGTCGTGCTTCCGGTATACCACACTGTGATGCCGTAAGTCAGGATGCTCTCCACAGTGGCTCTGTAGAAGGTTGCCAGAAGCTTGGTGTCCAACTTGTCCCTTCTCAGTACCCTGAGGAAGTGGAGTCGTTTCTGGGCCTTCTTCACTAACACTGTGGTGTTTGTGGACCAGGAGAGCCTATCCGTGACGTGGACTCCCAGGAATTTGAACGATTGGACCCTGTCTACACATACTCCGTTAATGAGGAGTGGGGCCAGGTCTGTGCTGCGCTTGCGAAAGTCCAAGATTATTTCTTTAGTCTTTGCGGTATTCAGTGTAAGATTGTTCGCCGAGCACCAAGAAGACAGTTTGTCGACCTCGTCTCTGTAAGCTGACTCATCCCCGCCAGAGATGAGTCCGATCACAGTGGTGTCATCGGCGAATTTGATGATGGAGTTTGACTGGTGGGCTGGTGTGCAGTCGTATGTGTACAGGGAGTACAGGAGAGGACTCAGTACACAGCCTTGTGGTGAGCCTGTGTTTAGTGTGATGGAGGAAGAGAGGTGTGGACCCATTCTGACCGTTTGTGGTCGACCAGTCAAGAAGTTCTTTATCCAGCAGCAGATTGAAGAGGATAGTCCAAGGTGGTAAAGTTTGTCCTTCAGGATGTCCGGCTTGATGGTGTTGAAGGCTGAGCTATAGTCTATGAAAAGCATCCTCACATAGTTCCCCTGGTGCTCCAGGTGGCTCAGTGCTGTGTGAAGAGCCACGGCGATAGCATCCTCAGTGGACCTGTTTTCCCTATAAGCAAACTGGTGCGGGTCAACTGAGGGGGGAATTGTCTTTCTGATGTGTCGGGCCACCAACTTTTCAAAGCACTTCATGATCACAGGCGTGAGAGCAACAGGCCTGTAATCGTTCAAGCTAATCATGAGAGAATGAGCGAGTTTACTGTTGAAAGCGATCAACCATGTAATCTCTTAAATTTATAATCACGAGAGAGATCGAGTTTTTCATTGCATTGACAATGTCAGTGCATTAATATTTAAATATCTAATATCAAATTTAATAATTAAAAAGTTAGATTAGTGTTCTCTAGTTTAAAGCAGCAGTGGAGGAAATGCTCTCCAATTGACCAAACGTTGACGTCCTGTCCCAAAAAATGGCACAAAATGTCTTCACTGAAATGAAGAGGCCGATCGGGAATGACTTCTGGACAAAATTTGATCTCTCATGATTATAATTTTGAGAGGGAGCAAATCCGGCGACGAATTGTCCGTCGCCGAAATGTCCGGGCGACAAAATTTCTGTTCGGCGAACTGTCCAGCGACCAAACGTCCGTTCGGCGAAGCGTCCGGGGATGAAGTGTTGGACGTCCACCGCCTTTGATGGCAGCTGGACGTCCACCGCCGTCAATGGCAGCCAGATGTCCATCTCCGGCAATGGCATCTTATTGATAATTTATTGGTAATTTATCAAACCTGGGGTTATATATATAAGACAAAAGACACAATTGAAGGTGAAAAATATATTTTCAAATTTACTTTCAACATTAAGAACATCATTTAACAAAAGAAAGCAGTCTTTATATTGAGAGTGATGTGCGGTATTGCATGGCAAAGCGAAATGAATGAGGTCATTGATTTTTACAATAATTTGGACAACATTGGCGGACCGGATTAAAAAGCCTAACGGGCTGTGTATTGCCCGCGTGCCGTAGTTTGAAACATGCCAATACGAGCGAATACGGGGGTGGGGCGACCGTGTGAATCCGGCGCTCAATAGCATGTACACACATGTCAATAGATCTGCCGGGAGCGAGCGATATTTTGATAATAATTATCTTTGTCAATGCAATTACAAACTCATTCTTTCTGTCATGATGAGAGAGGAGCCAGCGAGCGAAAGCATGTACACACGCCAATAGACCTGTATTCACGAGAGAAAGAGTTTAATATCTAAATATCTACTGTTGATTCACGGGAGAGGAGCGAGAGAGAGCGAGAGAGAGAGAGAGAAGAGAGAGAGAGGAAAGAGATGAGAGAGTGAGAGAGAGAGAGGAGAGAGAGAGAGTGAGAGAGAGAGAGAGAGAGAGAGAGAGAGAGGAGAGAGAGAGAGAGAAGAGAGAGAGAGAGATAGAGGAGAGAGAGAGAGAGAGAGAGAGAGAGGAGAGAGAGAGAGAGAGAGAGAGAGAGAGAGAAGAGAGAGAGAGAGAGAGAGAGAGAGAGAGAGAGAGAGAGAGAGAGAGAGAGAGAGAGAGAGAGAGAGAGAGAGAGAGAGAGAGAGAGAGAGAGAGAGAGAGAGAGAGAGAGAGGAGAGAGAGAGAGAGAGAGAGAGAGGAGAGAGAGAGAGAAACTCTCACATGAATATAATTTTGAGAGTTGGTTTCAACAGTACTTAGATATTAAACAATACTTAGAAAATAATCTCTCTCTCTCTCTTACATAATAAACTCTTTCTCTCATGAATATATTTTAAGAGCTGGTTTCAACCGTGTATACTCTCGACCAAAAGGGACAAAAAGACCGGCGACCAAAAGACCGGCAACCAAAAGACCGGCAACCAAAAGACCGGCGACCAAAAAACCAACGACCAACGACCAAAAGACCGGTCACAGGTATTGCCCCATAGTTGGCAACACAATTTGTATCACAATTGTAATGATTCGATTAATTTTAACACAAAACTTGACAATTTTGAGAGTTGGTTTCAACAGTACTTAGATATTAAACAGTACTTAGAAAATAATCTCTCTCTCTCTCTTACATAATAAACTCTTTCTCTCATGAATATATTTTAAGAGCTGGTTTCAACCGTATACTCTCGACCAAAAGGGACAAAAAGACCGGCGACCAAAAGACCGGCAACCAAAAGACCGGCAACCAAAAGACCGGCGAACAAAAGACCAACGACCAACGACCAAAAGACCGTGTCACAGGTATTGCCCCAATAGTTGGCAACACAATTTGTATCACAATTGTAATGATTCGATTAATTTTAACACAAAACTTGACAATTGTTGTGATTATTGTATATCAAAAATAATCAAAATGGAAATAAAAGTATAGGTAAATGCAAATTATTTCTGAAATTCCATTCACCACTAGATAAACATATTTTAATACATATGGCCTTAATTTTTCATTTTATTAGTTTTAACTGCAGACTTGCTTTAGTGCAAACCAACTTTAGTTGAAACCTGCTGAAATGCAAGGACTCTAAATACGGAAGAAAAAGAATTCCGCTGTAATGTGTTTGGTGTTTTTTTCAGAGGTGTGGGAATGGATTATTTTGTATGTATTTGTTTTCTAAGGGAAAATTTGAATTGAGATACGAGTAAGTTGACATACGATTTTGGTCCCGGAACGCATTAAGCTTGTATTTCAAGGTATTACCGTATACAATTGTGGTCAAAAGTTTACATACAAAGTGTGAAGAACATAATTTCATGCTCTCTTGATTTTCCAGTTATTTCTACAACTCTGATTTTTCTCTGGTAGGGTGATTGGAAGAGATACTTCTTTGTCACATTAAACATTCATGAAGTTTGGTTCTTTTATGACTTTATTATGGATGGACAGAAAAAGAGTGATCAAATCTGCTGGGTTAAAAATATACATACAGCAGCGCTAATATTTGGTAACATGTCTCCTGGCCATTTTCTCTTCAATTAGGCACTTTTGGTAACCATCCACAAGCTTCTGGAAATATTCTGGTTGATTCTTCGACCACTACCTCTTGACAGATTTGGTGCAGTTCAGTTAAATTTGATGGCTTTCTGACATGGACTTGTTTCTTCAGCATTGTCCACAAGTTCTCAATGGGGTTTCTAAAGATTAAAGGACTTTGGGAAGGCCATTCAAAAACCTTAATTCTAGCCTGATTTGGCCATTCCATTACCAAATTTGATGTGTGTTTGGGGTCATTGTCCTCTTGGAACACCCAACTGCACCCAAGACCCAATCTTCGGGCTGATGACTTTAGTTTATCTTGAAGAATTAGAAGGTAATCCTCCTTCTTCATCATTCCATTTACTTTCTGAAAAGCACCAGTTTATTTGGGAGCAAAACAGCCCCAGCCCACAGCATAATACTACCACCACCGTGATTGACGGTAGGCATGGTGTACTTGGGGTTAAATGCCTCACCTTTTCTCCTCCAAACATATTGCTGGGAATTGTGGCCAAACAGCTTGATTTTTATTTCATCTGACCACAGAATTTTTATTCCAGAAGGTCGTATCTTTGTGATCAGCAGCAAACTTCAGTCGAGCCTTAAGGTGCCAGTATTGGAGCAAGGGCTCCTTTCTTGCACAGCAGCCTCTCAGTCCATGAGATGCAAAACACGCTTGACTGTGGACACTGACACCTTTGTTCCAGTTGCTTCTAATTCTTGGCAGATCTGCTTTTTGGTTATTCTCAGTTGGATCTTAACTCTCCTGACCAATTTGCTCTCAGCAGCAGGCGATAGCTTGCTTTTTCTTCCTGATTGTGGCAGTGACAAAACAGTGCCATGCACTTTATAATTACAAACAATTGTTTGCACTGTTGCTCTTGGGACCTGCAGCTGCGTTGAAATGGCTCAAAGTGACTTTCCTGACTTGTTCAAGTCAAGGATTTGCTTTTTCAGATCCATGCTGAGCTCCTTTGACTTTCCCATTGTAGTGTTTGTGTGCGTTTGCATCCAATGACCCCTGTTTAAATGGCCTCAGAGAAGTCACCTGCTGTTGTCACTCATAGTCCCTCACTAGAAGTTAAGAGGCCATGCTGTGAAGCTCATTTCACTGACATAACTTTCTAAATCACCAACATTGCTAATTTATGTTGCTGTATGTATATTTTTGACCCAGCAGATTTAATGACTTTTTCTTCCAACCCATAATGAAGTCGTGAAAGAATCAAACTTCATGAATGTTTTTGTGATGAAGAAGTATCTGTTCCAATCACTCTATCAGAGAAATCTCAGATTTGTGGAAATAACGGGAAACTCAAGAGAGCCATGACATTATGTTCTTCATAAGTGTATGTAAACTTTTGACCACAACTGTATACTGTAATACCTTGAAATACAAGCTTAATGCGTTCCGGGACCGAAATCGTGTGTCAACTTACTCGTATCTCAATTCAAATTTTCCCTTAGAAAACAAATACATACAAAATAATCCATTCCCACCCTCTGAAAAAAACACCAATACATTACAGCGGAAATACATCAATTTATTTGTTCTAATTCTAGCGGTTATGATCTTCAAAAATAAAATGTGACATGATTCAGTACCGGTAGATAGGTAGCGTTTACCAGATAGAGAGAGAGAGTGAGAGAGAGAGTGAGGACAGGAGAGACGCCAACATGTTCTTAACGTAACATAAACTTTATATTTACACTTTAATTTCTATTCAGTTATTTTCTATGGGAAAAAAATTGATGTGGGTGTAAATTAACATACGTACTCAACAAGCCTGATCTCAAGGTATTAAAGCATGTGAGATTTAAGCTTCACAACAGTGTCATCGTGCGTACAAACTGATCACTACAAGGCAAGGCACAGTGACGACTCCTGCTGACTAGAGGTAGACCAGGCTATTGCTTATTTCCACCATAAACACACATGTAGACATCGATTCAGATGATTTTTTAATCAATATGAGTCTTTTACAATGCAATATTGCTCTATTTCCCGGAAAATATTTTTTAAAACACCTTTATGTCTAATTATAAATGATTCTTCTGGAGTTGCAACAATTGTTTTCTTTCAACGACAATTCAACATATACCTGAAATTAGTTATATTTTTGCTCCTGTGGAATAAAGAGGCTGGCTTTAAAATTTTATACAGAATAAATATGTATGGATACCAACAGGAGCTTAAGAGTGCGATCCAAATGGAACTTGCCCGTTTGAAAACACGGAAGAAGCGATAACATCTTGATAGGCCAGGCTGCGGACGGACTCTTATTTGTAAAAAAAAAAATATATATATATATACACTAAAATAAGCCATATTGTTGTGGCGTTTGAAATGCATGTTTTTGGCAGTTTCGTTGCTGAAACAAGATGTTTGTGTTATAAACGGCAAGCCATTGAATGATGGATCCAAACATAACTCGGAGACGTGGAGTCAAAAAACACAATAATGTTGTTTTTTTTAACAAAGGAAGCACGCCAAAAAACGTGGGTATCACAAAGTAAAACAGGTAGCACGGTCAAGTCAAGAAGTAAACTAAAGAAACTTATGCGGTTATTAACACAACAAATACAGGACAACCGAATCATTGAATAAACTAAAACCAGAAAAATAACAAGAAGATACAATCATAGGAAGACATTGGAATGCATGTCGGGCACTCATAACAGCAAGCAATCAGCTGATTGTGGCAGTTGTCCTTAAATATTGGGTGCAACAAATTGCGGCAGGTATGTTGCACAGCCCCACACCTTCAGCTTAATCAGCTACTAAAAAGACTCATTGCAGACAACAGACTGTAACAGTTTGATCGGCAAACATTCTTCAAACAGCATCACTCAAGATGTCAATGTTGATTAATATAATGATATTTTATGTTTAGTTTAGCCCTCTCTCTTTATTTCCACCTTCATCCCTTTCCATCCAACAGTGCTCAGCAAAGAAGCAGTCAGACTAACAAGAGTCAGAGTTCAGCCACCAATCAGGTGAGGGATTTGCCCATTCTTTGTAAAAGATGACTAGAAAAACATGTTTCAATCTAAAATCTAGTCCTCCATTTGAGTTTGTGTGTGTTGCATTTCTCACATGTTTTCATTTGCATTTACATTTTTAAGTGATTTTGAATATTGCACTATATTGCATTATTTTTGTAACTGGAAAACAGCTTTGTTTTTTTTTGCCTCGTTATTGAAGAGAATCGAAAAGGAATTACTTTTTACTACCACCACCATCATTTTTCATGTTATTAATTAAACAACTTTCCATATACCTTAATATAAAACTATTTCTGCGTATTCAAAGATTCCTATATTTATCTTTACCTATATGTAAATATATATCTATATTCAGTGGTGTGCCATAAGGGCCTTCAAGACCTTCTCTGCTGGCCTAAGAAATATCTGAATCACAGACTGATGTTAATTATATTTGGCCCGTGAATACTTCAATAATTCCAAATGGACTGTCAGCTTCCTTTCATTGCTTTCCCCCTGGTTGCACTGCTTCCAGACATGTGTTTTCATATTGAAGCATTTAACCAATCACATTTCAGCCATTATTTGTTGCCAGGGTCAGAAATCTGCCTCAAGGCCTTCCCAATCAGTTCTGCAGGCTCTGCTGCATTAAACGAGCGTCGATAAGACTGCAACTTTCCCCAATCAGAATTTGATTTAGTGACACCAAGGCCTTCTCGCAGGCGTAGGTATATGTCATCGCTTTCACCAACTTTGATTGGCTATTGATAGTGTAAGCGGGTCAAAGTCAGAGTGAGCCAGCCAGAGCTCGCAAACTCCACCCACAATGGCCGACGGAGGAAAACAAATGGATTTGGTTGCACATTTGCTCAAAAACCCATTTTCCAGACGGACTTTTCAAGAAAAAAAATGGACATCATTAAGAATGAGTGGTAAACTCCTAAGATATCAAGCCTGTTACAACCGGGTAAAGGGTTTGTCCAGCACTTTCAGTACGCTAACTACGAGTGCCATCACTGGCTCGCGGGCTCCGAGGAACACTGCAAATTGTATTGATGCGTGTGCTTGTTTTATGCTACCGATCAACATGGTATTTGGAGCAACACTGTATTTGCAAATTTTACTTGTTTAACTAAAGCAGCAACGAGACACCAAAGCTCTGCTGTACACTTGCAAGCAACAGTGTTGTCCAAAACTTTTGGAGAAACTTGAGTGGAGTTACAATTCAACGAGCAAGTGCACAGGGAAACAGAGCGCCACAACAAAAAGGTACAGAAAAATAGGAAAATCTTAAAAGGTTTGAAAGACTGTGTAAACTTTCATTTCGGGGACACAATGAAAGTGTTGCATCCTCAAACAAAGGTAATTATGTGGAACTTCTTTCTCTATTGCTGAGAGAAACATTCCCATCTGTCCACTAAAAATACAAAACAACCTGATCACTGTTATTACTGAAGTGATGGAGGAAGGGATGAGAAGGGAAATAAAAGTACTGTTTGTCTTTGCAATGGTGAATGAGTCTGTGCGGTGTGCTGGTGGATTTAAAGCACATTTGGATGGTTTTGAATTTAGTTTTTCGCTTCACACATTTAATGGCATTTTTGAGCATTCAGACATGCTTTTTTCAATACGACAGAACAAAAAACTGGATGTATAGATATTTTTTGCAAGAGGGAAGGAGTTTTGTGACACAGTTGAGCGCGAGAGGAGGCAATATTAGGAAAACTACGAGGCCACTGAACGAAGTTCAGGTGCTACGAGCGCACGAAGAGGTCAAGCGCAAGATTTCCACGCGAGCTACCACCAATTCCACGACAGGATTCTGGACAATAATATTTGCCAGACACGGACCAGATTTCATGACCACGAAAGACTGATGTTTCTCTCCCTGACAACCTGCAGAAATTTTGGGAATACCAGAAAACTTTCCCACATGCAGCCTTCTCCAGCTTAATGCAAAGCCACGGAGCACTTTTCGATCTGCCTCGGCTAAGAACAGAACTGTTTGTAATGTATGCCACATTATTTTACAAGAAAATCTCCCACTAGCCTCCTTGACTTCCTTCTGAGAGCATGGGACGGCTCAACACATTAGTGGGTTTGACAGTGACCATCGCGTGTCCGTCGAACGGACATTTTCAGCACGAAACAGAATCAAACTTATCCCAGAAATACAAAACCACAGACTCGACTGAATTAACTTTTATGGCGATAGAAAATAACTTCTTGATGGACCTAAAATGCACATTTTATCTGTACGACAGAGTAATTGAAATCTTCTTGAAGTAAGAAATGAGGTTGGATTTTGTGTAAAAATAAACAAATTTTTGGTGAGTGAAATATGTCTTTTCTTAAATAATATTTCATTTTTTTAGGTTTTAGGACTCCACATTCTCTCTCTCTCATTACCTCACTTCTCTATCTCTCTTTTTCTCTCATTCTCTCTTTCTCTCTCATTCTCCCTTTCTCTCTCATTCTCTCTTTCTCTCTCATTCTCCCTTTCTCTCTCATTCTCTCTTCCTCTCTCATTCTCTCTTTCTCTCTCATTCTCTCTTTCTCTCTCATTCTCTCTTTCTCTCTCATTCTCTCTCTCTCTCATTCTCTCTTTCTTTCTCATTCTCTCTCTCTCATTCTCTTTCTTTCTCATTCTCTCTTTCTCTCTCATTCTCTCTTTCTCTCTCATTCTCTCTTTTCTCTCATTCTCTCTTTCTCTCTCATTCTCTCTTTCT
Source organism: Stigmatopora nigra (assembly GCF_051989575.1). Classification (NCBI taxonomy): domain Eukaryota; kingdom Metazoa; phylum Chordata; class Actinopteri; order Syngnathiformes; family Syngnathidae; genus Stigmatopora; species Stigmatopora nigra. Next base: position 1,602,108 of record NC_135516.1, read on the forward strand.
CTCTCATTCTCTCTTTCTCTCTCATTCTCTCTTTCTCTCTCATTCTCTCTTTCTCTCTCATTCTCTCTTTCTCTCTCATTCTCTCTTTTTCTCTCATTCTCTCTTTCTCTCTCATTTTCTCTTTCTCTCTCATTCTCTCTCATTCTCTATCTCTCTCTCATTCTCTATCTCTTTCTAGTTCTCAATCTCTCTCACATTCTCTCTTTCATTATCTCTCTCATTCTCTCTCTCATTCTTTGTCATTCTCTCTCTCATTCTCTCTTTCTCATTCTTTGTCATTCTCTCTCACATTCTCTCTCTCTCATTCTCTCTTTCTCATTCTTTGTCATTCTCTCTCTCGTTCTCTCTCTCTCATTCTCTCTTTCCTCATTTTCTGTCTGATTATCTCTCTCGTTCTCTCTTTCTCATTCTCTCCCTCATTCTCTCTCTCTCTCATTCTCTTTTCTCATTCTCTGTCATTCTCTCTGTCATTCTCTCTCTCATTCTCTCTGTCATTCTCTGTCTCATTCTCGCTCTCTCTCTCAATCTCTCTCTTGATTCTTTGTCTCATCCCCTCTGTCTCCGATTCTCTCTGTCATTCTCTGTCTCATTCTCTCTCTCTCTCTCTCTCTCTCTCAATCTCTCTCTTGATTCTTTGTCTCATCCCCTCTGTCTCTGATTCTCTCTCTCACTCTCTCTGTCATTCTATGTCTCATTCTCTCTGTCTCTATCCCTCTGTCATTCTCTCTGTCATTCTCTGTATCATTCTCTCTTTCATTTTCTGTCTCATTTGCTCTGTCTCTATCCCTCTGTCATTCTCTCTGTCATTCTCTGTCTCATTCTCTGTGTCTCTCTCTCATTCTCTCTGTCATTATCTGTGTCATTCTATTTGTCTCACTCATTCTCTCTGTCATACTCTGTCTCATTCTCTCTGTCATTCACTGTCTCTCTGTCTCTCTTTCATTCTCTCTGTCATACTCTGTCTCATTCTCTCTGTCATTCACTGTCTCTCTGTCTCTCTGTCATTCTCTGTCTCTCTCCTCCTCTCTCATTCTCTCTTTCTCATTCTCTCTGTCTCATTCACTCTGTCTCATTCTCCCTGTTTCATTCTCTCTGTCTCATTCACTCTGTCTCATTCTCTCTGTCTCATTCTCTCTGTCTCGTTCTCTCTGTCTCATTCTCTCTGTCTCATTCTCTCTGTCTCATTCTCTCTGTCTCATTCTCTCTGTCTCATTCGCTCTGTCTCATTCTCTCTGTCTCATTCTCTCTGTCTCGTTCTCTCTGTCTCATTCTCTCTGTCTCATTCTCTCAGTCTCATTCTCTCTGTCTCTCCCCCTCTCTCAATCTCTCTGTCTCATTCTCTCTGTCCCATTCTCTCTTTCTCATTCTCTCTGTCTCATTCTCTCTGTCCAATTCTCTCTGTCTCATTCTCTCTGTCCCATTCTCTCTGTCTCATTCTTTCTGTCTCATTCTCTCTGTCTCATTCTCTCTGTCTCTCTCCCTCTCTCTAATTTTCTCATTATCTCTGCCATTCTCTCAGTCTCTCTTTCTCTCTAATTTTCTCATTATCTCTGCCATTCTCTCAGTCTCTCTTTCTCTCTAATTTTCTCATTATCTCTGTTATTCTCTCAGTCTCTCTTTCTCTCTCATTATCTCTGCCATTCTCTATGTCTCTCTCCCTCTCTCTCATTTTCTCATTATCTCGGCCATTCTCTCGGTCTCTCTGTCTCTCTCTCATTTTCTCATTATCTCTGCCATTCTCTCGGTCTCTCTGTCTCTCTCTCATTTTCTCTTTATCTCTGCCATTCTTTCTGTCTCATTATATATGTCTCTCTGTCAAACTCATTCTCTCATTCTCTCTGTCATTCTCTGTCTTATTCTCTCATCCTCTCTGTCATTCTCTATCTCATTCTCTCATCCTCTCTGTCATTCTCTATCTCATTCTCTCATTCTCTCTGTCATTCTTTTTCTTTTTCTCTCATCCTCTCTGTCATTCTCTATCTCATTCTCCCATTCTCTCTCTGTTTCTCATTCTGTCTCTCATTCTCTGTCTCTCTCTCTTTTGCTCTGCCATTCCTTGTCTCATTCTCTCTGTCTTTCTCATTCTCTCTGTCTCTCTCTCTCATTTGCTCTGCCATTCCCTGTCTCATTCTCTCTGTCTTTCTCATTCTCTCTGTCTCTCTCTCATTTTCTCATTATCTCTGCCATTCTCTCGGTCTCTCTGTCTCTCTCATTTTCTCATTATCTCTGCCATTCTTTCTGTCTCATTACATATGTCTCTCTGTCAAACTCAATCTCTCATTCTCTCTGTCATTCTCTGTCTTATTCTCTCATCCTCTCTGTCATTCTCTATCTCATTCTCTCATTCTCTCTGTCATTCTTTGTCTTATTCTCTCATCCTCTCTGTCATTCTCTATCTCATTCTCTCATTGTCTCTCTGTTTCTCATTCTGTCTCTCATTCTCTGTCTCATTCTCTCTGTCTTTCTCATTCTCTCTGTCTCTCTCTCTCTCTCTCTCATTTGCTCTGCCATTCCCTGTCTCATTCTCTCTGTCTTTCTCATTCTCTCTGTCTTCTCTCTCTCTCTCTCTCTCTCTCTCTCTCTCTCTCTCTCTCTCCTCTCTCTCTCTCTCTCTCTCTCTCTCTCTCTCTCTTTCTCTCTCTCTCTCTCTCTCTCTCTCTCTCTCTCTCTCTCTCTCTCTCTCTCCTCTCTCTCTCTCTCTCTATCTATCTATCTATCTATCTATCTTTCTCTCTCTGTCTCTTTCTTTCTCTCTCCCTCTCTCTCTCTCCCTCTCTCTCTCTCTCTCTCTCTCTCTTTCTCTCTCTGCCTCTCTCTCTCTCTCTCTCTCTCTCTCTCTCTCTCTCTCTCTCTCTCTCTCTCTCTCTCTCTCTCTCTCTCTCTCTCTCTCTCTCTCTCTCTGTCTCTCTCTCTCTTTCTCTCTCTCTCTCTCTCTCTCTCTCTCTCTCTCTCTCTCTCTCTCTCTCTCTCTCTCTCTCTCTCTCTCTCTCTCTCTCTCTCTCTTTCATTCTCTCTGTCATTCTTTGGTCTCATTCTCTCTCTCTGTTTCTCATTCTCTCATTATCTCTCTCTGATTCTCATTCTCTCATTATCTCCCTCTGTTTCTCATTCTCTCATTATCTCTCTCTGTTTCTCATTCTCTCATTATCTCCCTCTGTTTCTCATTCTCTCATTATCTCTCTCTTTCTCATTTTTCTCTCTCTCATTCTCTCATTATCTCTCTCTGTTTCTCATTTTCTCACTCTATCTCTCTCTCTCTCTGGGTTTCTAATTCTCTCTCTGTTTCTCATTCTCTCTCTGTTTCTCATTTTCTCTCTGTTTCTCATCCTCTCTCTGTTTCTCTTTCTCTCTTGCCTTCTCTGTCTCATTCTGTCTCTCTGTTTCTCTTTCTCTCTTGCCTTCTCTGTCTCATTCTCTCTCTCTGTTTCTCCTTCTCTCTTGCCTTCTCTGTCTCTCTTTTTCTCTTGCCTTCTCTGTCTCATTCTCTCTCTCTGTTTCTCTTTCTTTTTGCCTTCTCTTTCTCATTCTCTCTCTATTTCTTATTCTCTCTCTCTGTTTCTCATTCTCTCTCTCTGTTTCTCATTCTCTCTCTGTGTTTCTCATTCTCTCTCTTTGATTCTCTTTCTCTCTCTCTGTTTTCTCATTATCTCATTATCCCTATCTGTTTCTCATTCTCTCTCGCCTGCTCATTCTCTCTTTCTGTTTCTCATTCTCTCATTCTCTCTGATTCTCATTCTCTCTGTTTCTTTTTCTCTCATTCTCTCTGTTTCTCATTCTCTCATTCTCTCTGTTTCCCATTCTCTCTGTTTCTCATTCTCTCATTCTCTCTGTTTCTCATTCTCTCTGTTTCTCATTCTCCCATTCTTTCTGTTTCTTATTCTCTCATTCTCTCTGTTTCTCATTCCATCTGTTTCTCATTCTCTCATTCTCTCTGTTTCTCATTCTCCCATTCTCTCTGTTTTTCATTCTCTCATTCTCTCTGTTTCTCATTCTCTCATTCTCTCTGTTTCTCATTCTCTCGTTCTCTCTCTCGCTGTTTCTCATTCTTTCATTCTCTCTGTTTCTCATTCTCTCATTCTCTCTGTTTCTCATTCTCTCGTTCTCTCTCTCGCTGTTTCTCATTCTCTCATTCTCTCTTGCTTGCTCTCTCTCTCTCCCTCTCTCTCTCTTAATCTCTCTCTATTTATGTCTCTCTCTCATTCTCTCATTCTTTCTCTCTCTGTTTGTCATTCTCTCATTCTCTCTGTTACTCATTTTCTCTCTCGCTCTCTCTCTTAATCTCTCTCTCTCTATTTATGTCTCTCTCATTCTCATTCTTTCTCTCTTTCTCTTTTCCTCTCTTTCTCTCTTTCTTTCTTTCTTTCTTTCTTTCTTTCTTTCTTTCTTTCTTTCTTTCTTTCTTTCTTTCTTTCTTTCTTTCTTTCTTTCTTTCTTTCTTTCTTTCTTTCTTTCTTTCTTTCTTTCTTTCTGTCTTTCTTTCTTTCTTTCACATACACACATACACACATACACACATACACACATACACACATACACACATACACACATACACACTTACACACATACACACATACACACATACACACATACACAAATACACATTTACACACATACACACATACATACATACACACATACACACATACACACACATACACACACACATACACAAATACACATTTACACACATACACACATACACACACACACACATGCACACAAACACACATACACACATACACACATACACACACACATACCCACATGCACACATGCACACATGCACACATACACACATACACACATACACACATACACACATACACACATACACACATACACACATACACACATACACACATACACACATACACACATACACACATACACACAAACACACATACACACATACACACATACACACATACACACATACACATACACACATACACACATACACACATACACACATACACACATACACACATACACACATACACACATACACACATACACGCATACACGCATACACACATACACACATACACGCTTTCACGCATACACGCATACACACATACATGCACCCATACACGCATACACACATACACACATACACACATACACGCTTTCACGCATACACGCATACACGCATACACACATACATGCACCCATACACGCATACACACATACACACATACACACATACAGACACACACACAATGTCGCAGTGCAAAGAATAACATTTTAAGGCCCATCAAAAATTAACAGACTTGATCAAATCCCTGGCGATCCATGCAACCTGTACACCTGCTCTTAGCTTTTCCATTAAATTTCACATCTGTATTTCTAAAACATTCTATCTACTTGCCTACTCCAGGTCATTCGTAAAGGTTGGCTGACCATAAACAATATTAGCATCATGAAGGGAGGTGCAAAGGAATACTGGTTTGTGCTCACTGCTGAGAGCATTTCCTGGTTCAAGGATGATGAGGTAAGTTCCAGCTTTGACTTATACAGAATTCCCAAAAGTAAAAAGGGAATTGATATTTTAGATAATTTAGATGGATGTTCACCATTTCAGACAAAAATGAAGAACAGCAATTGTAGTTGTAGGAGGTGGTGGGTAGTAAGAATGGGTGCTAGGACGTTTGGTCGCTGGCCAAATGGTGACAGAGAGTTTACTGTTTCAAAATTATATTCATGAGAGATGGTTTAATATCTCAATATTTTCTGTTGATTCATGAAAGAGAGAGTTTAATATCTAAGTACTGTTGAAAACAGTAGATATTTAGATATCAAACTTTCTCGTGAATATAATTTTGAGTACTGGTTTCAACAGTAAACTCTGTCACCATTTGACCGGCGACCAAAAGGGACCAAAAGACCGGCGACCAAATGTCCGGTCACGGTAAGAATGTTTCCCAAGAAGTGTCACTTTCAATGTCAGGGATGTGTATTGCTTCATATCAAGAAATCTGGCCTCAGCTCGTGACTACTGAGGGACTGTGCGGATTAGCTTGGAAGAATGATCCTGCATATATCAACCTCACTCTGAGTCTGTAGAAGGTACCCACCTTGTGGAAAACTTCCTGTGTGGTTCTAGTTCCAAATATTGTGAACCCCAGGGACCCCAGCTACATCACATCAGTAGCCTTAACTTCTCACTTGATCAAGAGAATGGAGACAATTATCCTGAACCACCTCTGTACCCTGTTAAATACAAAGCTGGACCCTTGGCAGTTTGCCTATCGTCCAGGCATAGGTGTAGAAAATGCAACCATCTACCTAATACAAAATGGAGAAAACACCGTAAAAATATATTATTTCTGAGAATATGTGTCTGTTAGTGTGTTTGTCCGTTAACATCGGAAAAAAAGGAGGCAACACTATATCCGATTTGAATGCGGTTTTGAAAAAACAATTGCAAATGTATGGTTCTAACATGTTACTGTGCTCGATTTTTGAATTTGGGGTTTTCAAAATATCTATCGTTCCACTTCCAATAATGAATGTTGGCAGGCCTTACGGCCCAGGGGCGATTGTGCAAACATGGCTTTGTACCCGGCCAACTTCAATACAGAGACTCAGAGAGGACATAGGAGAAGCACCATGAGAAATTGCCGCCACAGCTGCTTCAATAGTAGAGACTTTGTTGCTACATTTGCCACCATTAATACACCCGACGGGTCTCAGTCATGATAAAACTAAACGGAATGTGTGAAGAAAAGGCGTCTGAAGAAAAGGCGTCTCTGCCGTACTTAGTCGATGGTCATTTGGAAGCAGTTGTTGTACTTTTCCCTTCCTTAAGACAGATTGCTGTGGGTTTGTAGGTGTGCCAAATAAATTTAAAGCTTCATTTAAAGAATGTTGCGGTACAGTCTCACTTAGTTGAGCTGTGTTCTTTCAACGCACATGAGATTTGCTGATGCAGTGGTAAAAAAAATGTGGCCCACTCACACACCTCTTCTCACCAGAATAGACTGTTCAACGGTCCAACCACTCGTCTGCCGAGCTGCCACTTTTCAATTAATTTGGTCAAAATTCATTCATTAATTTTCTGCACCGCTTATCCTCACAAGGTTTGCTAACTTTGGACACTAGATTGGGGACACCATGAATCGGTGGCCAGCCAATCGCAGGGCACAAGGATCCGTACCACCGTTCACGCTCACATTCATACCTAGGAGCAATTTGGATGTTTAACAAGCCTAATCTGCATGTTTTTGGGATGTGGGAGGAAACCGGAGTACCTGGCGAAAACCCACAATGCCCTGCAAGAAACTCACAGCGATGACGGACCTGGGATAGGTCCCTCCACCACAGAACTGTGAGGCCGACGTGCTAACCACTGGGCTACCCTGCAAAAATTCATTCAGGTAAATAATACTAAAGGAAAACAAATTTCCCCAAATAAATTTGACAGCTAGTTGGCAGTAGTGCAGCTGGACAGACAAACTGACAGAAGAAAGTCCATACCCAGTCTAAACAATGTGTAGACTACTGTACACATATATAAAAATGAACAGGTAGTCTGAGCACTGGGTGAACAGAGCCGGATTTAAGTGTGAGGCCTTTTTCTTTTTTTTCTACCATTCTTGTTGCCTTCAGGCCTGTCTTTTGAGTTTGAGTTCGATGTAATTAATAAGGGAAAGCACTTATTGGTGAACTCAGAGCCTGCTTATAAATGGTTTCAATTGGTTTTAGTGTTGTTTTGCAGGCCGATGACCAACTTGTTACACAGTACGTCAAGTGCGAAATTATCTCTCATCTAATTTTCTGAACCACTTTATCCTCATTTGGGACGTGGGGGTAATGGAGCCTATCCTAGCTGACTCCGGGCCAGAGGCAGGGGACACCCGGAATCGGTGGCCTGCCGATCGCAGGGCAAAAGGAGACGGACAACCATGCAAACTCACACCCATACCAAGGGGCAATTTAAAGAGTTCAATCAGCTTACTATGCATGTTTTTGGAATGTGGGAGAAAACTGGAGTACCTGAAGAAAACCCACACAATCTCCACACAGCTGGACCAACCTGGATGTTTAGACCGATATTGAGTTTAAACAGGTGCTATTAATATAAATAATGAATGAGTGGAGACCTTGTTAGACCTCATTCAAAGAGGTTAGACCTCTTTGACAGCCAGGAATCTTGTTTGTAGGTGACCAAATACTCTCCACTCTAATTTAGAATAAATTCTCACACTCATACCTAAAGGCAATTAGCGTACCATACGTGTCTTGGGAATGTGGGAAGAAACCAGAGTACCGGAGGAAACCCACGCAGGCCCGGGGAGAACACGCACACTCCAGACAGATGAACATGACCTGGATTTGAACCCAGGACTCAATAGCTAACCACTTGCCCCACCGGGCCTCCCTGTGATATGATCATTGTGTCAAAATATAGTTTTACTGACTCAGGCGTTTGATTATTTCTAATGTTCCTAAAATTGGACAAATTGAATTTAAATATATTCTTAGTGTTTTTTTTAATCTGTCGTCTAAACATAAATTTTATGCCCTCCCGTCTAAAGCGTACTTTTATCAGTGGTAAAGCGTCAGGGCCTGCAAGGCCTTTGTAAGATAATATTGTAAGAGAAAATGTAAATGTTTGTTCATATTGTATCAGTTTTTGTAAGTATAGAAACATCATTGTCATAAGAAACTTGCTCCGAGTTTGGTCGTTTTTACGGAGACCTCACACTGATTAACCGGACTTTGCCCAAAGTATGGCCGTTGCCCTGGAGACTTGCCACTGATGAATCAACCTTCGCCCAAAGTTGGGCCGTTGCCATGGAGACCTATCACTGATTAATCCGACTTAGCCCAGAGTTTGGTCGTTGTCATAGAAACCATAAAATGCCCTGTTTGCCTATATAAAGACAAACCCACTGTTCATGAGATAGATAGTTGCAGGAACATCACGCTGAACAGCCCTCCACTGTTAGAGCTCTCACTCTCCACTTTGCAGTTTGGTAATGAACCTTTTCCCTATTAAATTGATCTCACTCTTTCTTAACCTGCTCCTAAAGTGTATTTCAGATCTATCAGCCTTCTCTGCTGGCCTAAAAATATCTGAATCGCAGACTAATGTTAATCATGTTTTGTACATGAATATTTATTAATAAATCCAAATTGTCAGTCAGCTTCCTTTCATTGCTTTTCCCCTGGTTGCATTGCTTCCAGATGTGTGTTTTCATATTTAAACCCTCCTACCAATAACATTTCAGCTATTTGTTGCAATGGTCAGAAATCTGCCTTGAGGCCTTCACAGTTAGTTATGCAGGCTCTGCTGCATAAAACAAGCGAAGATAAAGCTGTTGCTTTAACCAATCCAAATTCTTTTCAGAGGCATGTCATCACTTTCACCAACTATGATTGGCTAGTGATAGGGTGGACAAGCCAGAGCTACCAAACCAGAGCTACCAAACTGTATCTGGAGCAAGCTGCATAAGCAAATATATTGTTGTGTTGATTCGATAGCGGTTTTGTCAACCCGCAATGGCCGAAGGAGGAAAATAATTGGATTTGTTTGCAGATTTACTGTCAAAGCCATTTTCAAGAAAAAAGCTGGACATCATTAACATATGTCGGACAACTCCAAAGCAAGCAAGACTGTCACAACCGGGAACGAACATTTTCAGCACTAAATCGAATAAAAACGTATGCCAGAAATACGACAGGACAGGCTCGACTTTCCGCATTAGCTTCGATGGTGATAGAACAGAAGGTGGAAAGAAAGGAGGATGGATATTGTGTACAGGTAAAAATGATTTTTGCTGGGTAAAATATGGCTATATTCCTAAATAAAATTTCAATTGTATGAGGTTATTATTGATGATTTTTTATCTGTCGCAGCTGTAGCTGCAGTAGAGGTTTTATAGCCATAAAATAGTTTTTGAGGGTTGGATTTATTCCGTCAGCTGAAGGTGTCTCTAGGAAATTCCCAGACCCAGTGACCATAGCGCCAGTCTCTAAAGCCTATTTAGCGACTAGCTCTTTTTATATACATAGAATGACTAAAAACATTACCATCTGTAATGATTTCCACATATGCTTTCCATCCTTTCTTACCTCCCTCTCAATCTTTAGCTCCCACTCTATTTGTTCCCAACCACCTTCCGTAGCCCCTTACTCCCATTCCTTTCGTATCAAATTTCATCCCCCTACTTGTCAACATTACCTATAATAATTCTGAGTATAACCTGTACCTATAACTGAAAACTGAAAAAATACTAAATTGTTTTTACTCTTTTTCACAGGAGAAGGAGAAAAAATACATGCTTCCCCTTGACAATCTGAAAGTCCGTGATGTGGAGAAGAGTTTTATGTCGAGCAAGCACATATTTTGCATTTTTAATACAGAGTCAAGGTCAGTAATAAGTTATTTATATCAAAAGTCACATAACGAGTAGGGGTGTGTATTGCCTTATATCTCGTCATAGGATTAAAATCTTCTAAGGGTGGCGTAGGGGCAACCGGAAAAGCTTCTCTTGCAAGAGGTTTTTGGCACACAAGGAACATGCAGACCGCCGTTTCTTGTCTTGTACAAATATGCTTTTGTACAAGGAGGGACATGACACTGTCATAACGATTTCCAATTTCAATGGCTCCGACCATGTTGTCATCAATCTCCTTGGACCCATTGTTAAAAAACTGCGAGTCTTATTGAAGATGTCTTAAAGGAAGATGTCTTAAAGGAAGATCACGGTCTTCATTCTTTATCCTCATCCGGTCGCTCACTGGCTCTTCTTCCTAACTCCCCGATGGGATAATTTTGACGAGGTTCTCATTAGTTGGAGAGGAGGTGGGTTCTGAGTGCTCCTCAGGCAGAGTGTTGATGCCATCTCATGATGCCAGCTTCACGGTCTTATCTACGCTGTAATTCTAATTATTTTTTTTTATCACGAGTGGTTACCACTTGGTTAATGGCCTTGGAAAATGATACTGTTTTCCGAATGTTCGCATCTTTTTCTTGGTAAAACACATGGTAGATTCATTCATGCCGCAATGGCATGCTATGCCTTTAACATAACTATGAACATAACTTTTTTGGTCACTGTCATCATGTCTCATTTTTTCTTGGCTTTATTGGATGTCTTTATTGACCCAGGATGCTTAGGATGCATTTTCAATGGCAACTCAAATTCCAATCGAAGCTGAAATACGCACAGTGTAGCCTTTCTCCACAGGTTATCTGCGGAATGCGAAATAGATGTTCAGTGCGTCATTCTTCGACCGTGAATCGTGAATGATTGGCAGTAGTGCAGACGGAAAGACAAACAGACAGAAAAACCTCCATACCCAGTCAAGACAATGTGTAGACTACGGTACACAAGTATAAAAATGAACAGGTAGTCTGGGCACTGGTCGAACAAAGCCAGATTTATGTGTCAGGCCTTTATCTTTTTTTTCTACCATTCTTGTTGCCTTGAGGCCTGTCTTTTGAGTTTGAGTTTGATTTATTTAAAAAGGAAGAGCACATATCAGTGAACACATTGATATTCATGTTTATGAATATACTTTATATTTAAATATGTTAGTTTGTAGCCAAGGGCTAATTTCCACCTTCAGTCCCTTGTGCAGGGTAAAGATACAGTGGACCTTCGCTACTTCGCGTTCCACTTATTGCTCCCTGCAGAGCTTCGCGGATTTTTTTCAGGAATTTTTTTTAAAGATATTACATTAAAATTATAAATTACATCGTCCTACAGGGTGTGGAAAAACACAAAAAATGCACGTATGCGCAAAGCATCATGGGGGATTACGGCCGCGTCACTTCCGCATCACGCCCGTGCCACGGCCGCGTCACTTCCGCATCACGGGCATAAACGTAAGCTGATTGGCCAGCTGAATGCTCACTGAATATACTCGACTCCCCATTGGCCCATTCACCACGGATGCCCATTCTCAGTCCACGCTTATCTCGTGCTATACAGTACGCTTCTCGCTAAGTTAAGCGTAAACGTTTTGTGAAGCCCTTCGTGATGCCTCCCGAACACTCTCCATGCACTGGTTATATGGATCCGTGATTGTATGGCGAAGCAAATCAGCCTGGGCGGAAACTTAATCCGAAGTAAGGGCTGGCTTGAGAGGTTAAAGCGGCGAGTCGGACTAAGGAATGTGTCGCTGCATGGAGCAGCAGCGACGCGCTATGTTGAGGATGTGTTTCCGGGAATGATAGAAGAAAATGGCTATGTCCCGGAGCAAGTTTTCAACATGGATGAAACTGGACTCTACTGGAAGAGGATGCCGTCCCAAACATTTCTTTTCAAGGACGAACTTCAGAAGACAGGTTTCAAAGCCCACAAGGATCGAGTGACTCTGCTATGATGCAAGGATCGAGTGACTCTGCTATGATGTTTTTGAATTTCCGAGTTTTCTGAATAAAAGTTTACATTTATTACATTTGCAGTTTTTTACTCTATATATATACTATATTTGATTTGTTTGTATGCACCAACATAACACCTGCATTCTAATGCGGAATAAAACACCTGAATGAACAGCATATTAGCCTGGTGGTGGTTTTGGTCACGTGTTATACGTTTCTATAAGCGTTTTTTAATGGCGCCCGGCTACTTCGCGGTTTCCCCCTTCTGCGGGGGTGTCCCGGTCCCCATTACCCGCGATAAGCGAGGGTCCACTGTAAACAATTACACACGCTCACACACACGCACACACACACACCCATTCATGTGCACACACACACAAACACACAAGAACTGAAAGTTTGGGGGCAAGCCATGGGTTGAACACGAGAGAGCAGCCAAAAGAAGCAAAGTTCTGAACGGCTCAGGAGTGAAGGCTGGTGGATGGCAAACATAGTTATACAAAGATTGACAGGCAGCATCGGGCGAGTTATGTAACAATTTGTGGTTATAGATGCCTCGGCTCAAGTGCCGGCTACCAAGGGGAGCTTTCGCTTCAGTCTGCATCACTTTTATGAAAGCCCAAGGTAACGTCTCGGATTGGCAGTGATTTGGAACCTCTGTGTTGTATGAGGAACGCGCCAACTTGGCCAAACTCTTTAGGTTGGATACAGAATATGATGACTTTGACAGATTAGTATATATTTAGACTACAGAAATACCTCGACATACGAGTACCCTGACATACGAGCAATTTGAGATACGTGTAAAATTTCA
>NC_135516.1:1622758-1636114 GCF_051989575.1 Stigmatopora nigra
GCAGCTCTATACTTTCTCTTGTCTCCCGATCTCTAGGCGGTGTTACGACATTTGATAAGTGCTTGTGTCTCTTTGGTCATCCAGGGGTTTTGATTAGGAAAAACTCGTATCCGTTTGTTTGTAGTAACGTTGTCAATGCAGTTTCTGATGTAGGAGAGTACAGTTTCTGTATAGTCCAGGAGGTCGTTTTGTTCGAAAAGTTCCCAGTTGGTGCGGAATAAGCAGTCCTGCAGCTTAGAAAGGGCGTTCTCGGGCCAAGTTTTTATTGTCTTTATTTTTGGCCTTGTCTGCGTTCGAAGTGTGGTGTACGCAGGGGTTAGAGATATACAGAGACGGTCTGATGGTCTGAGTGGCAGAAATAACTTCATTCTGGGCTTCTTCTAAAAGGACACACATTGAAAAGATACAGAATAGAAGTAAAACCGCTAGAAAGGGAGTTGCAAATTTAATCTGAATAGAAGACCACAATTTATGGTCACCAGGAACATCACTGCCCCAGATTGAATCACGTGGTTTGAATTGCACCGACTTTGATCTTATATATATCTTATCACAATTTGTATCACTGCAGATTTAAATTTGATGCCTAGACACAGTCAATTCAGGATGTCAGATACCTGTGGAAATGGGTATACGGGTACACACTTTCATTCACACCAGTTAGTTTTTTGTGAAATACCAGGAAATTATCCCACATATTTTCTTCAAAGTGTTTTTTTGGATTGCTCTTTTCATACCACTTCACTTTCTTCTGCAACAGCAGCACGGCATCGTCTCGTTTTTCGACTCGAATCTCTGGGGGCGGGGCGTTCAGCCACACTCAGGCTGCCACTGATAGTACAGTCACAGTGATGAGGGTGGCAGCGGCTTTCATTTTGGCTTCTGTGTGAGGGTGTAAAAACTGAGAGGTCACGGTTAGGTGAAAGGTGCTTGTGGCAGGTGAGCAGACGTCAGATGATTTTTTCACGGACAAGGGTTTTGGAACCGCCCGACTTCCAGTATACTCAGAGTCACCGTTGTCTCGAACTACTTTGATTTGGGATTGGTTAATCCACGTCGACCTCTCAGCAATCTTTACTGCGGTGGGGGTGGTGAGTTAAACCAGGAAGGGGCCTTCCCAACGTGGCGAGGACCAGGACTTTCTTTTTATGACTTAAATCAGGCTCTGGTCACCAGACTTCACCACCTCCTGCAGGATAGACAAAAAGATCACGGCAGCTTACATGTTCTTTTGACAGTTTTATCGGTTTCTTGGTTTTATCGTACCATTTGTTCGCTCTTCAAGTCCCATGCTCTTTTGAATGTTGCAATTGTTGTTGTTGGGTATACAGTTATTGTTGTTGTTAGGCCACCCATGCGTCTAGGGGTTACCCTCAATCGCACTGGAACGCAGATTAGTTCACCCGGGGGTTAGCCGGAGGTGTGGGGCAGTCGAATTCGAAGGTGGCGATGGGCGGCCTCTCAGGAGACACCTCGTGAAGGTTCCAACTTTGTCTCCCCGTTTCACTTGTTTGGGCCTGAGGTTATCTTGCACATTGTCTGTAACAAATTAAACAGTTCCTACAAAAAATTTTAAAGTAGGTATTTAGTCCTCTGGGACATGGAACACATGCTGTGCCATGTCCATCCTCCCTCCTGTTGAGACATGGCTCCTTCCATGGCTCAATTTTGGAATAAATTATTTGGTAGGCACGGTAGGCCTTTAGCTGTGAATAGGCCAACTGTTCTGCTTCTTCATGTATCCATTACTATTTTTATTTCTATTTTCTGTTGCTGCTTTAGCTGTTGTATTCTGTCGTTGTCTTCAGCGTGTCCTTAACCTTTGCTTACCGCTATGTGGTTGGGCTTAAAACCCCAATGAACAAAATCACAACAATCTTTCTTATTTTATAACTATAGTTTGTGAAAATTTAAAATCCTTATCAGTCCAAATTAAATACGCCAACTGGTATTCTATTTTGATCACTGCTTCATTTTAAGATCAATAAGTATATTTGTTTTTTCCTTTCCTGCAATTTCACAAATTAACCAATCATACCAAAAATAGGAAAATACAAAAAGCAAATCAGGCTGCTCTCTCCTCAGGAAAACAGCTTTTCCGTTCTCTGCAACAGTTACATTCACATCAATTAGTATCCAGAAACAAATGCACACATTTATAATTATGAACAGAATTGAACCCAATAAAATTTAACCACCCCTTGTTTGTCAGGGTTAATAATTTTAGCATAATTGAGTCATTTAGAGCAATCAAAACTCATTCTTTGCTCTTTTTTCCACAAATTTTTTCTTAACTTCTTCTTTATTTCTCGTGTCTCTCAAAGACGGGTTAAAATCATACTTGGTCACCTAAAATTCCAGATACTTGCATGCATTAGTGTTAAAACTTGCAATAAACTTAACATCCTGGTGTTCTTTTATCTCTTTTCTCAATGACTGGGCCATTGTTTCTTTCTAGTACTTTTTTTTTTCTACTCTCTACTCCGGAGCGGGGGGCGGATCCACCCTTCCCTTATCACTCACACACACACACACACACACACCACTAACCTTTTTTTCTTTTTCTTTTGGTGCACCGTTTCTACAATGTTTTGTGTTTTATCAAATATTAGTTATTTTGAACACAGCTATATTGATGAACATAAAATGGGGCGGTGTAAATTATACCCGTTTTACACTAACGTTAATTTCCACGACCCAGACAACAGATACCGACACTATTGTTTAACAGGTTAAAAACTAGTTAAATAAGTGTAATGGATCTCTTCTAATACAACAGTGATCCCTTTGTAGCCTGGATAATATGTACCATGGGTTCTTTCATGGGCCTCCTACACGGGCCTCCGTTCACGGGCCAACGCCCAAGCGCTTCTCTACTCCCCAATTACTCTTATGTTCCTTCCTATCTTTAGGTTAATTCTGTATTGGTGTTCTTTTTATCCAAACTTTTGTGTAAATCGTGATAACTAAACAGTAAATACCTGTTAGTCCTCGATGCCGGTCTGGTTCGTGGGACCCGGTGTCTGGGCGAGCGGCCGGGGCCGTAGGAGGAGACCCATCCCACAAAGGGAGACGCTGTCGACAGATTCTCGGTGTCCTCGGTTCGGCGGCGGTCGTCCGCCCTGATGCAGGTCCCGGGTCTCGGCACCAGTTTAATGTTGGGTCTGAAGTAACAGATCAACGTAATTACCAACCGTGCACAAAGGAAAAACGAGGCAGAGACTGTGTTATATTTTAAAGACACTGGCCGGCGGAAAAGAGGTCGAGGCGCGAGGTGGTATCTCGCGCTCGGCTCGGTGGTTCTCTCTTATCTTTTCAAGGTGAAGGATGCCTTTATTGATTTTCAGCATGATGTCATTAAAAAGTACAGAAGTTGAGATTATAGACATCATGGAAAAATACAACAGTTGAACACTGAGGCGAGTTGAGAAGATATTATAGACATCATGGAAGAGCAAAAGATTAAGACAGAGATTATAGACAGGATGTTCTTTAGAAATGCACATTATATTAAGACTCCTGTTTTAAGCAACTTCACAATTTTCCTCCTTGTGACCTGACGTTTGGTCGCCGGTCTTTTTGGTTGAAACCAGCTCTCAAAATTATATTCATGAGAGGGAGTGTACAATCTAATCTACTGTTTTCAACAGTACCGTATTAAACGGTACATAGATATTAAACTCTTTCATGAATATAATTTTGAGAGCTGGTTTCAACAGCAACCTCCGGGGAGACAAAGTTGGAAACCTTCACGTGGTGTCTCCTGAGAGGCCGCTCGCCGCGGCCTGCGAATTCCAACAAATACCACTCAGAGCTGCCAACAAGGAACGTGGCACCCTACGTTTTTCATCCAGCCGGAGATATTTGACTGCCCCTCACCTCCGACTACCCCCCGGATGAACTAATCCGCGTTCCAGTGGCAGCTCTAGCGCTGTCTGAGGGTAATCCTCAGGCGCTCATAGTGACTCAACAACAACAACAACAACAACAGCAACCTCTCTGTCACCATTTGACCAGCAACCAAAAGACCGGCGACCAAACGTCCGAGCACCGTCCTCCTGGGTCCAAGTACTATTATCACATGTCAGAGCATGATGGCTGACTGCTTGGTGACTAGTGAATGAAAGTGGAAGTGCACCCACCTATCATTTATTTCTACCAAAAAAACACATGAAGATTAATGCAAACAGTTTCTGAATTGATATTAGAATTGTGCAATGTAATTTTGTGATATATCGCAAAATCAATGTTTTAAAATATATGTTGGGCCATATATGGTTAATGCTGAATCTGCGTTGTCTCTCTGGAATAGGTAAAGGATTTCATCAATGCAGAGCTTCTGGCACAGTTGTACTCTGCGGGTGACCAGAACGCCCTGATGGATGAGTCCCTGGAGCAGGCCCACAGGAGGGATGAGGTGCTAAGGACCCACCAGGCCTTAAAAGAAGCTTTGGCTATAATAGGGGATATTTCAACCACTACCATCACAGTTCCCCTGCCGCCCCCTGTCGACAATTCCTGGGTTGGGGGATCCAGTGGCGGTCGAAGGTACTTTATCTTATCCTGCTTCATCTTCACTTATGTTTTCTTCAATCACTTCTTATTTTTTGTCACTTTTATTTAGCTTTTTAACCCTTGCTTTTGTCATATTTAATTTGTATTTATTTTAGTGTCCATCAGTGTTTTGAAAGGGGCTTTGAAATATAATGTATTTTTATAATGACTTTCTGATATATTTCCAATCATTAATGTTTTTCATATCTTAGATTTCATGTAAAGAATCTGAACCTGTATTTGGATTGGATTGGATCAGATTTGAACTTTATTTCATCCCAAATTTGGGAAATTTCCTTGGTTGCAAGCCACGTGACTGGGCAGGGTTGAGTTGCAAAGGTTGCAAAACAACAAAGTAAAAGGCAAAGTATAAAGGAAGCATTAAGAAATATTCAAATGCAATTAAAAAAAGGTAGAAAAGCGGCAAAAACACAAAATGAGCAAGAGCAGACGGAGCTACAGCTACCGGCTGCCACTTGAGCAGCGTCATTTTGGTTGCAGTAGCAAAAATGCATACAGACACAAGAAAAATACATTGTAGAAATAGAGAACCACACACAGGGAGTCTTCCACAAAGTGGGGGAACTTCTGCAGACTGAGACCAAAGTTGAAAATATGCAGAATCACTACTCCAAGCTTATCCGCACAGTCCCTCAGTAGTGTGGAGCTGAAGAATCAACAGCAAGAGTGCAACACTTCAGATACTCCGTTTCTGGCGTGGAGAGCCCCAACAGCTCTTCCATCTTATTGGGGAGAGATCTAACTTTCCCCATAATAACAGATCGAATGACTGATCTGAAGCATTGCTTCTTTTCCTGGCACTTTTGTCCAGCTCCGGATTTCCAGCGCAATCAAAGGGTTGCTCTTTCTGCTGCGTATTGTTCACAGCTGATCCCATGTGTATGACAGCAGAGGTATGGCTGAATGGTTCCAAAAATGAAATAGCAGAAAGAAACCAAGATAATAGAACAAAGAAAGTTGAAAAAACATTAAAGTAAATAGTATAAAGTACAAAGTAAAGTACAAAGGAATGTATTAAGAAATATTTTAATGTAATAGAAAACAAGATAGAAGGGCTGTAAGCATACAACAAAACAAATAAGAGCGGACAGAGCTACTGCCACCGACTGCCACCTGATGGCGCCATCTTGAAAAAGTCTCTGTCTCTTTAGGTCTCCTCCTCCTAGTCCCACTGCCCCAAGAAGGATGTCTGCAGGCCAGCGCCCAGCACCTCGAGGTGCTCCACCACCACCAAATCGTCCAGGTCCCCTGGGTCCCTTCAACAACAATGCTGAAAGCCCCCAGGCTCCAAGTCGCCCAAATAGGGCCCCCCCAAACATTCCCAGGTAAGGACGAAAAACTATTTGAAGTTTGCTCCAAACATAAATTAGAAATGAATTTGGTAGTGTTTTATCTATTGAGTTGAGGTTGAGTTATTTTATTGTCATTTGACTTTGTATGCTGTTTGCTGCCCAAGTGAGATCATAAGAGATTTGGACCCCTAGGAATTTAAGTCTCCACTCTCTCCACACATTCACAATTGATATACAGGGCGGACGGAGCAGCCTTGTTCCGTTGTTACTCTCCAGGATGAGTTCTCTGGTTTTGGAGACGTTCAGTGCCAAGTTGTTGAGAGCACACCACTCGCTGAGTCCAAGGAAATTATCTCTGTAGGCCGTCTCATTCTCCCCCGTGATCATCCTCACCACCGTTGTATCCGCAAATTTCGCAGATTTCACAATGCTGTTCTCAGAGTGTGTAGGTCTGCATTCGAGTAGAGTGATGGACTCAGCACTGCCTTCGGGCGAGCCGGTGCTGAGCGTTCGGGTAGATGAGAGGTGGCGACCCAGCTTCATGTGCTGGTGTCAGTTGACACGATGGTCCTTAATCGAGGAGCATGTGGGAGGTGGGCTTCAGCTTGGCTGACTTAAGGATAAAAAATTCCGGTCTTATGATGTCAAAGGTGATGAAAGTGTCTGTGAATGGTTATCCGTTTCCTCATGCCCTGCAATTGGCTGGCCACCAATTCGGGGTGTCTCATGTCTGCTGCCCGATTTCAGCAGGAAGGCTCCCATTGTGAGGATAAGCGGCTCTAAAAATTAACGAATGAATGAATGCAAAGTTTCTAGGCTAAATTAACTGTTTAAATGTCAGAGTAAAACAACTTTCAATCCACAATCTATTTTTTGGATAGTAATGTGTATACTTCAATTAACAATTTGAAGCCCAATTATCTACATTTGGCAGCGATAAGTACAAAAGTAAAGCTTAATAGCATCTAATTTCTAAAGCTTTTCAAACAGTTCCCTTTTTTCACGAGATAATTTTTGCAAAGAAATAAAAAGGACAAACAGCAAATTAACAATTACTCGTTTTTGTTTTGTGAACATAGTCAACACATCTACACTGCTTGAAACAACTACCGAGAATGTCATTGAAAAGGAAGTGACCAAGCATGCTACTCAACTTTCAAAATATTTGAACATTTTGATAACGTGCGAAATGCAAAACATTTTAGAACGTGACATTGGATTTCGAAATGTATCATGAAGGTAAGTTAAAGACTGGCGTTGTAAACTGCAGAAGATTTGTAGTATTTGGAAAATCTGATTTATAAGACTCTTGAGTTTATATGATGGGGAAAAACGTGACTGGGCGTTTAGTTGCCGGTCTTTTTATTATTATTATTATCATTATTATCTAAAAAGCCAACATCACATGGCCAAATCTATCATATTTTATACATGAATTTTGAATAATGTAATATTTTTCCCCGGTGCTCGGACGTTTGGTCGCCAGGTCTTTTGGTCACCGGTCAAATGTACTTATATATTAAACAGTACTTAGATATTAAAATCTCTCTTAGATATTAAAGTCTCTCATATATATAATTTTGAGAGCTGGTTTCAACAGTAAACTCTGTCACCATTTGACCAGCGACCAAAAGACCGGCGTCAAACGTCCGAGCACCGGGGAAAAATATTATATTATTCAAAATTCATGTATAAAATATGATAGATTTGGCCATGTGATGTTGGCTTTTTAGATAATAATGATAATAATAATAATAATAAAAAGACCGGCAACTAAACGCCCAGTCACATTTTTCCCCATCATATAAAAATCAGATTTTCCAAATACTACAAATCTTCTGCAGTTTACAACGCAGCATATATATATATATATATATATATATATATATATATATATATATATATATATATATATATATATATATATATATATATATATATATATATATATATATATATATATATATATATATATATATATATATATATATATATATATATATATATATATATATATATATCATTTGGCATCTCTCATTTTCTGAACCGCTTTATCCTCACTAGGGTCGTGGGGGGTGCTGAAGCCTATTCCAGCTGACTTTGGGGGGGACACCCTGAATTGGTGGACAGCCAATCCCAAGGCACAAAGAGACAAACAACCACTCACACTTACACTCAAACTTAAAGACAATTTAGAGTGTCCAATCAGCCTACCATGCATGTTTTTGGAATGTCGGAGGAAAGTGGAGTAACTGTAGAAAACGCAGGCAGGCCCGTAGACCATGCAAACTCCATACATGTGGACCAACCTGGATTTGAACCCAGGTCTCCCACTGCTAACCACTCGCTTCACCGGGCCGCCCTCATTTGTTATTATTAGTTTAATTTTATGTATGAAATAAAATTACAAAAAAATAGATCAAATGATGGAACTCATCAAAACGGCTGTCACCACTTCAGAAAGACACATTTTTGGCTAAAAGGCCAGTTACGTTTTTGCACGATCAGCCCGGTCCTTCGTCCGGGGGAGCCCAAAAATGATGAACTTTGCGTGACTTCAGCAAAATAAAGGCTGCATGTAGCGCTCGTTCAAATTCACAGTTCCTCTATGCATTGTATTTTAATAAAGCCACAATTGACCTGAGTACCACATTTTGCCAAGCCAAATTTATGTCTTAAGATTTCACCCAAATCCCCGCATGCCTAATGTACAAATTTTGGCAATTAAAACCCCAACATTAGGTTTTACCACGATAAAATTAATAGAATGCCACTCACTCTCAAACTTGATGGAACTGAGAGTTCCAAACGTACAGGAAGCGGGGTAAATGCTATAATTTCTCACGTGTTTATTGTTTTTATCGTTTTACCTTTTTAGGTTAATCTTGCTCTAAACTTCAAAAATGTTTGCTCTTGTTTTGGTGCCTGCCTACTCTAAAAAATAAATGGAAAGGGAACATAAAAACACTGTTTGAGATACTATTCAAGATCTAAATGTTTAGCTTTTCCCCTTAGAATCTAAACTGAAGCCACCATAAAGCTTTAATCACCTACAAGGGTAAAACAAAATTCCCCACTTTGACCGCGACAGAGCCAGTGACACAGCCAAAGCAACTGAGATGTCGTATTGCTTGAGGGGTTACTCTGCCACTAGTTTTAATGACTAGCTGACCATTGGTGTTGTAGGCTGGTTTATATGTGATTTTCGGTTGTGACCTCACGGGATGCCTCGGCAGTCAGACACGCCAAGCAAGAAAGGGACTTTTCTGGAATTCGCTCGTTGCTGCTATGGTGAAAATTTCTCATGTGACAAATATCATGAGGGTCCACTGAATTTCAACCAAGGAAAGATATTGTTAAATTTTGTTGATTTTATTGTTTAAGAACTGCCTTATTGAGGTATAACAAACAGTGGAACAGAAAACCAAGGAGAATTTTGATAGCGCCCACTTTTAGACTGTGTTTTCACTGGAAAATAATAAAATTCCAATGTTTAATATTTTGAATGGGCAGCCTAGTGGGGTGAGAGGTTGTCACGTTGACCTCACAGCTCTGGGGTCCTGGGTTCAAATCCAGGTCATGTCCATCTGTGTGGAATTTGCATGTTCTCCTTGGGCCTGCGTGGGTTTCCTCCGGGTACTCCGGTTTCCTCCCACAGCGATCGGCTTGCCACCGGTTCAGAGGGTGCTTGGACGTTTGGTCGCTGGTCAAATGGTGACAGAGAGTTTACTGTTGAAACCAGCTCTCAATTAAAAATATCTATGAATAAAACATCTTCATGAATGCCAATTTCCATTTATAGTCCATTGTGTACGTTGAAGACAAACAATCACACATGCTTGAGACACACGCACACATGCACGCACACAACAACACACACAGCAGATTTAAACAGTTATCTCCTGATTTCGCTGCTTGTTCTTCTATTTGCACAGCAAAGTAAAAAAGAAATATTAAACAAATATTAAAATGTAATTAAAAAACAATAAAAGGGCTGTAAAACACAAAAAAACATGAGAGGACAGAGCGACTGCCACTGGCTGCCGCATGAAAGGAGCCATCATGAGGGAAGAGGAAAAAATGGATTTTATTTTGTGTGCGCCATATGATAGCTGCTACGTGGAGAAGACGAGAGTAGTGCGCAATTGCGCACGCGCGCAGCTTAGAGGGAACATTGATTATCAGTCTAAAAATCCAGGTCGGTACAGCTTTGTGGAGATTGCGTGGGTTTCCTGCAGGTAATCCGGTTCCCTCCACATTCCAAAAACATGTATAGTAGGCTGATTGGACACTCTAAATAACCTCTTGGTAGGGGTGTGAGTTTGCATGGTTGTCTGTCTCCTTTTGTCCTGCGATCGGCTGGCCGCCGATTCAGGGTGTCCCCTGTCTCTGACCTGGAGTCAGCTGAGATAAGCTCCAGCATCCTCTGCAAACCTAATAGCGGTTTAGAAAAGGAATGAGTAAAAGTTGATAAAAGTCTTGAGTTGGGAAACAGTCCCCTCCACCGTCCAGGAATGATTACTACAGATGGATTTTGAATCAATACAAGAATAGCGTAATTTGATATTGCAGAATCGATTTTTAGAAACATCTTTACTACACACTGTTATTAATCTCTTTCTTTTGTTTTTTCTCATTCTTACTTTTTAATGTACAAATCTAACTCAAGCCGACGACCACCACCATCGCCGACAAGACAAGTACCGCCATAAAAGACCTAAGTGGTCATTCTTCATCTTTCTTCTTCCCTACTTTCTTCCATCCCCTTCTTTCCCTGGTGCAAATGGTGTTCCCTTGATCCCAGTTTTTCTGCCAATTATCCATGTCCATTTTTCTATGTGCGGACAGTATTGTACTTGTCTTTGTTGATCTATATATGGACAATGTTGTCTTGTCTTGTGTTTGCTCACCTGTGGCCCAGGTATGTTTCAAAAAACATATCCTTACATTTCACTGACACCTTTTCCCTCAACCTCCAAATCAGCCACCACCAGAACTTCTTGCTTCGAATATATCAGTTTAGTGGCTGTCAAATGTTATTCGTAATGCAGCATGTTATATAAGGTGCATGGGTCAATTGTGTCTTGTGTTTTTGAGTGAGAGGCTTATTAGCCTCTACTATGTACAATGAAATAAATTTAGGATGACTACATATTGTACAACTTTCCAAAAAGTGTTAATTATGAGCCTATTTTTCTCTTTAGAAACAAAAGTTGTATGAGTATGTGTATTAACGTGTCTGTGCAAGTAATACAGTGTATTTTTGTACGTGTATGAGAATGTGTATCCTTAAGTCTATTATTTCTGCCATTTAAGCTGTATTTGTTTTTATGTTAAAATGATAATCATGATAATCCCTTGAGGGTAATTTTACTGTTGGATTTTTGTGCGATATTTGTCCATTGTCGTAGCCGCGATACCCACATAGCAAGGTTAATGGGCACCATCACTGTCTAAATCATGGGTGTCAAATGCACGGTTGTGGCCCTGCTGATGGGGAGTCTGAGCCCACAGGATTTGTTTTCTACTTTGTAGCTCATTCCTACTGTAGCTACGGAACCAAATACTTTGATTGTTTTCTTTTTGTATGGTTGCCACAAAATCTGAATTTTTCACGAGTTTGAGCACTTAGCTCAATTTTGTATCTACTGTCATCCATTCTTCAGTTAAAACAACACCCTTAATGGAAGTCAAGGAGCCAACAAGGAACCTTAAAATTCTCCAAACTCAACAAGAACTCCCTTAAAAATGACCAAAATTGGCAGAAACCGACAAATGTAAAGGAAATAGAAACCACCACCAGTGGGAATTGAGCCCGTGTCTGCCCGTACAAAAGAGTGAACCACACCACTAAGCGGCGCCACTATTTTTCATTCACACCGATAATTTTCTTGGGAGGAATGATGATAAAAACAGAAGCGCCTGCTTTGTCCGTACTTGGAAAAACTCAAAAAACAATGTCAAAACTCGAAGGGCGGTCAAAAGTAAATAAGAGGGAATCTTGAAACATATATAGTGGGTATTGTGAGACAACCAATGAGAGCCCAGTAGACTGTAGCGAGATTATAAAATACAGTAAATACCTTAAGATACGAGTGCCCAGAAATATGAGGAATTTCAGAACTTAGATCTTGTTTTCGTATCTTGAGGCACTCGTTTGCATTAAAAAACTTTTGTAACCTGAAAAATTCATACCTAGGGGAATTTATAAGTAGACGTATGATTAAAATGCCCAAATTTTCCTTTAACTACTCATTCAGAAATCTTGTCATTTTGCATCTGTGTTACATCTTGAGTGGCTATTGTTATTGTGCTTCTCTGTCAGTTTATATGTATATGGCTCTAAGTGTGTTCTGGTCCTGCTTTTAGAGCTCCCAACTTCTCTGGAATTTCTTTGGGGTTCTGAAGAAATAGGCGTACATAGCACGGTAAGTCTTATCAATATACCTGCTCGGGTTGAGTGCAAAATGGACGGCAATTTGGATGACACTTCTAATTAGAAACCCAGACACTCTCAGAAATTTATTTGTTCGTATATGACAAAATATCCCATATTGGAGCAACTCCAAATGGACCGACATTTACACTTTGCACAAGTGCGACTTCAGTGTAACACGGTTGAATTACTGACTGTAAAATGAACATAGAAGGACACAAATACAAAGACAAAATTATTTTCATTGTGCTGTACTTTTTCAATAGTTTTCAAAAACACAATATTTCAATTAATGATGATAACAGTTTGATTTAAATTGTCCCACGTATTTTTTTGCATTTTATGTCAATTTTGTGTGAATTGCATTCACTCTGGAAAAACTCCAGCAATGGGACAAGGGTACTCCTGAAATTTGGTCGAAGAAGGTTGGCAGCTCTGTGCTCAATCTGTCGTAGTAATTAAGTAAAATATTGTACCCGTGCACTATTACGGCCGTGTAATTGGCACTTTACTGGTTCTATCTTTTCAGTTAACACTAATTAAGAATACCTTAATGGCATAGATTTGAATTATTTTACAGAAAGAGAAAATGAAAAGCTGGAGCACATTAAATTATCGACGTTCAATAAAAGATTTGACAAAAGTATCATCTGTTATTTTTCATCTCTCTCTCTATCTCTCTATCCCTCTATCCCTCTATCTCTCTATCCCTCTATCCCTCTATCCCTCTATCCCTCTGTCCCTCTATCCCTCTGTCCCTCTGTCCCTCTGTCCCTCTGTCCCTCTGTCCCTCTGTCCCTCTATCCCTCCATCCCTCCATCTCTCCATCTCTCCATCTCTCTATCTCTCTATCTCTCTATCTCTCTATCTCTCTATCTCTCTATCTCTCTATCTCTCTATCTCTCTATCTCTATATCTCTATATCTCTATCTATCTATCTCTCTCTCTCTCTCTCTCTCTCTCTCTCTCTCTCTCTCTATATATATATATATATATATATATATATATATATATATATATATATATATATATATATATATATATATCTCGCTC